>NC_134487.1:12083263-12383263 GCF_040206685.1 Ascaphus truei
AGTTTGCCAAGAATATTGGGACTGCAGGTTAATCAAGAGCCAACGGACCTCAGAACTGGAAGGGAAATACTGAGCACACATGTTATTGTTGATAATTAGATTCCGATATGAGTTGATATTTAATTGTTACATAAGTGAAGGTGGCCAGATCTTTTATTTATTTGCTGAAATAATTTGTGGAAAACATTAAGAAGATTCATTAAGAAAAAAAAAATGTTAAGAGAACAGTGGGGGCTTTAGAAGGGACTTATGGGGTCTCCATCCCTTAACATAAAGCCCTGACATAGAACAAGAATAGTATTGCTCACTTTGCACTTGCAACGCGGGGTGAGATCGCGGCATTATGGAAAAGCTCAGACATACCAACCATCCCAAAAATTCGGAATCGCATTTGGTTTATCTGCCAGATGGAAAAGTTAACGAGTCTGGTTAACGACACTGGCGACAATTATCTAAAAGTCTGGACGCCTTGGTTGGCACAGACAGACATCCCGGGGATAGAA
Source organism: Ascaphus truei (assembly GCF_040206685.1). Classification (NCBI taxonomy): domain Eukaryota; kingdom Metazoa; phylum Chordata; class Amphibia; order Anura; family Ascaphidae; genus Ascaphus; species Ascaphus truei. The sequence goes on from NC_134487.1 coordinate 12,083,767, forward strand.
AGGGCATCAATTTGGCTCTGATAGTTAACAGGTCCGTTCTCCTTGGGGGAGGTAAGATACACCCACGCTTTGTACCGGATGCCCACAATATAGACAGGCAACATATGGCCATATAGAGATTATTCCCGGCGTCTAGAAACCTATCAGGGCCGCGTATTAGCTATGAGATACACCCACGATCTCTAACACCCCTCCCTCCCCCTTTTCTCTCCCTCACCCTTTTCTCTCCCTTCCTTTCATTACCTAATGGCTCAATGTACGTCTTCCGGTTTGTCAGTCTGTATGGTTGTTTGTCTGTCTGTATGGTTGTTTGTCTGTCGGTCTGTGTCTTTATATCTGTTTGTCTACCTATGTCGTGGTTTACCTGTTGGTATATACTTCGTTTGGCTGATTCGCATGTCTGTCTGTTTGTCGGTTGGACTGCTGGTGCGCCGGTAACTGAGTCCGAGCGCCGGGCCCCCTCGGTCAGAATGTTGGTCTGACACCGTTGTATTAACTCTGGAAGGCGAACCCTGTCGAGATGCCCCTCTCGGCTCTCCGGTTAGATCACAGTTCAAAATCTTGATATACTACTATCTATATCATTACAGTATATTTTCAGATGCAAGGAGGATCATCATGTCAAAATGTACCTGTGAATGTAATGCTGTAAAGCAATAAAAATTTAAGTTACAAAAAAAAAAGAACAAGAATAGTTACTGTGATGTGAAAATGGAATCTCAACCCCTACTCTGCGAGAAGGGGCTAGGTGAAGACGTCCTCCATATACATTCAAACAAGTGTGTCATGTCAGTGTTAAGGAAAGAGGCGAGAGGCAGATGTAGCAGAACTTACTGTCTCCTGAGCTGCCGCTTAAAGCCCGAATCAGGAGATAGTTCTATCTCGGTTATGCTGAAGGGGCAATAATCCTCCAGCACAGAGCAGTCACAGTCGTGGTCTCACAGCTTTCCCCGGTGCCAAAAATAGTAAGTCTTGCTACATCTGTATGTAGGTCAGGGATCAATATCAAGCATTCAACTAGGTGAGCTGTATACAAACTGATGCTAACAGAGTCATTTACACAACTGCATCTCGTAGTGTCAATGTATCAAAGTCTTTTACTCCAATTTATAATAATAATAAAATACTCTTCTATAATGCTGCTATTGGAAGCAAAACTGTACATAAAAGAACAATCATTAAAGTAAGTATTCATGGAGAAACTTGCCCTTCCCGCTGCATTGCTGCTCTGACCCAAATCAGGAGGAGACGTTATTTGTAATGTCCGGATTAGATTAAGTTTTTTTACCAACAAATTTGTAAAGCTATTGAATTTACTTAGCACTAGGAAGAAGATATGTGGGTAAGTGCTCTAACCTCAATATACCAAATTAAGCTGCCCTGGTTTACATGAACTGTACTAGCTCAGTCAACCTCTCCCTACTAAAACCTTCTTCTCACTGCAAGCAACCTTAAGCATTAATCGCCAGGATGAACTGCAGCCAGCGCAGCCTGAAGAAGGCCCCGAGCAGCACGAGTTGGCATGTGGTATAATGGGCACGTCCGAAAGATAGTGTAATACATAGAGATCTATCTTCTTGTGCTGAGATTTATCGCCCTGTTACTACCGTGGAGTCTCCTGATCTCCAGTCCGGCCTAAAAATACCTGGGAGATAAACGATTTCAGATGGTTATTTAAAATGCTGTAATGCTGTAGTAGCCGTCATCTGTGATTTATTCCCTTGAAGCCGTCTAATAAAGGGACGCTTCTTCCAAGCAGGATTGACATTACAAATCAGTAAGTGACACAGATGTTGTTTTTTTTATGATTGCAGTATTGCTAACCTGATTGTGCCGTGTGTGTGTGTGTGTGTGTGTGGGGGGGGGGAGCACTTTCCATCTCTGTCAAATTGCATCCGTTGGCTTATTCCATATCCAAGTCCACGGTCCCTGTTCAAATGCTGTGAAGCCATCTCTCGCCTTGGTGAAGATTGTACTCCCATTTATTTTAATGGAGCTGAGCTGTGCTTCAGCGTGGGGGGAATGCAGGTTCTCCGCATAATAAATAAGATCCGTGAGCTGAATTGGTACGCGGATTATTTACATGATGTGCCGGTGAGTTGGTAAAACAATAAATAACCCTTTCACAGCAGAATGGACCAATAAGACAAATCCAGCTGGCAAAGACTGCAGCAACAATACTGCTATTAAAATCCTCCAGGGTGGGAAACACGTTGAATGTTCTCCATCTATATTTTACCAACACCTCTTTTTGTGCGTTGTCCAGAATTGTCATGATCACAACCAATTTGATTTGCCAGCCCTGTAATTGTTAGAAGTGAGCAAAACTTTCCCAACTAATATATTCATACGGCTACATTCCAGGTAATCATATACAGGTGGTCCTCGGTTATCCAACAGAACCCGCTCTGGAAGTAGCGCTGGATAGTGAAACCGCTGTAAAGTGAGTCCCATGTTAATCAGTGGCGGTGAGCGTTGGATAACGCATTCCAGCGTTGAAAAACGGCCCATAGGGAGGCATTGTAAAGCATTGGATATGCCATTCGTTGCAAAGTGAAACGTTGGATAACGAGGACTACCTGTACTGCGCTTGTTATTATCGTAATCTACTATCAGCCCTAACACATAGAAATGATGTGAAATTGAGACACTCTGAGGTTACCTATATTTTATAACACTTCAAAAAAGAGATATATTGAGTGAGTGATGGAGAGGCAACAAGTATAGACAAATCAGGAAGGGATCAATAAGAAACATCACAAAGCAAGTGACTTGTTTTATAATAACTGGGTGTCCAAGGAGGAGATCACAAGAAAGTGGTAATCATTAGGCAAGCTTATTGCCTATCAGGGTGATGGCAACATTATACTCCCCAAAAATGAAATAGTCCAGGCTAATTTAACATTGGGTGACAGTACATTATAGGAAATGAGTGAAGCACTGTGGGAAAACATGCAATTGTATGGTTAAATGACTGAGCCAACCAAAATGATGCTTCCTTTAATACAGAAGAGCATAGATTCCACCATAACCCATTAAAGGGTTATCGCCCAAGGCTAAACCCCCTACATAATAAACTGAAATGTTGCTGTTACCCCAAGTTGTTTCCCTATTGTTTTTGCCACTTATTGGCACTCTGCCATTCTCAGGAAGGCGCCTTTTGCTAAAGAAAAAAGGATATCCTCCATCACGCCTCTTCTTCTGCTCCTGCTCGCAACTGGTGGAAGATCAAAAAAAAAAAATCAATGAAGCTCCATTCAACATTTTATCATATTTTTAAGGCTTTATTCTGGGCAAGTTATATTTTCACGGCGAGTGGTCAATTTCCAGGTTTCCAGCAATTGTGTTCCCCGCGAGGAACATATTACAGTCTCGGTTTGGGACAAATTACCAAACGAAGAAGAAGGAAAGTGGAATTGAAGGACACCTCGGAGTCTCAAGCCGAAGCTTAAAGATTAAGGGAATTAGTCCTGAAACTGTAATAGTGCTGATCGGGGCACTGCACGGTTAAAAATATGTCTAGTGATCAAGTAACTGATAATTGGTGTTGTGAAGTACATTAAATAATGGGCATTGGATCATGTGGCACCAAAAAGTAGCGTTACTGCGAAGGAAAAATATATCTACATTTATTAAACATTGGATTTATTAAACATAGATGAAAAAAATCATAGGACTGTATTTAATGCCATGTTTATGCTGTGCAAAGAAGAAAAGAACACTATTTGGTAAAAAAAAGGTATTGTTTTATTTTATGAAAGTGAAAAAGTTCGTTCTTAACGAACCAAACTAGTGGTGCTCTGGGCAAGAACATTAAAAAGTAGCAATGCCCCACCCTTCAGCTCGTGATATTGTGCTCTTCTCATGCACGTCTCTTGGATTACACAGTGTCGATGTTTCTATGATCCAGTATTTCTTCAGCATTAAGGCTGGGACTCCTCTTAATATTATAATATTAATATTATTCTTGCAACCATTGCTGTGAGAGAGCAACACGTCATGAGTGCTGGAAGACCGACAATTACCTGGCACTCAGCCACGTGATTGCTTGGCGTGTGAGACCCCTGATGGTCACTGGCAGGTCCCCCGGGATATAACAGAAGTGGAGGAGACTTCACTTACATTCCAATGGTGTACGAGACCCATTGGAGCAGGGAGCATGCTCTATCCCCAAAATGTGCATTGAATGCATGACGTACTCATAGGGCCCCTGGAATGTCGGCCAGCATGACGTGCAGAATACGCCTTGGGCCACTCAAAAAGTTCAAAGACACCAACGTCCATCAGCACACAAAATCATGTGTTTGTGTTGAGGCTACTTTAAGCAATGTTTATTCTAAAACCAATGTGAAAGAATATAGTGCATATGAATCATTCGAAATAATTTTTTCACCACTTTTTACCCATAATGTTATTGTGTCTGTTCTGCAATTTGCTTCCAGCAAAAGCAAAGATGGAAGTCAGGCTGACTCGCAAATAAAGATAAACTTCCCCTGCATTTGTTTTTTTGCTTTACACGTTTTAAATGGGGAGAGATAGAGAGTGAATGGGGGGAGAGAGAGAGGGGATAGGGAGAGAGGAGATGGGGGGAGAGAGAGGTAATGGGGAGATAGTGAGGGGATGGGGAGTGAGTGAGAGAGAGAGAGAGAGAGGGGATGGGGGAGAGAGATGATGGGGAGAGAGTGAAGGGATGGGGAGTGAGAGAGAAAGAGAGGGGATGGGGAGAGAGAGAGGGAATAGGGAGTGAGAGAAAGAGAGAGGGGGGATGGGGAGAGAGAGATGGGATGGAGAGTGAGAGAAAAGGGATGGGGAGGGAGGGAAGGAGGGAGTGAGATAATAGTAAGGAAAGCGCAAGAAAAAGTGTACGCATAGGTTATAGTGGCTATGTATTTTATTTTTGCCTTATGCTGCTCTGTTGTGTGACCGAGTCTTAAAGTCGGATTTAAGAATTGTCCCCCTAGCTATTCTGCGTTTGCGAGCCTATGCTAGTGCATTGTTGGTGGCAGCTAAGAAGCCAGATATATTTAAGAGACTTCTTTGCATGCTTTGATAAAGCAAGAGTTTAAAAACTGTGATGTCTTAGACTTGAACAATTTGCAAAAAGTTGTCTAAAGCACATAGATTAATTACATCCCCTTTTCCCTTGACCACCAAGATATATTCTCCATACAATTGTATACCGTAGTACCCCAAACTCACCTTGAAAAACTAGACACCCTCTACAATTGAATTTGTCGTTTTGATCTCCAATGTAACTACAACACACACCACTGCAAAATGCTCAAAGAACTAGATTGGTCAACACTTGAGTCTAGGCGCAAAGTTCATTTTTCCTGTCTTGCCTTCAAATACTTTGGTCAAGCTACCCGCATATCTGAACAAGCTCCTCACCCCTACCACATGCAGCACTTATCTGAGATCTGACTCCAAAAGACTGTTCATGGTCCCAAGGTTCAACAAAGTATGCGGCCGCTCCTCCTTTTCTTACCATGCACCCCACAACTGGAACAGTCTGCAAGAGACTCTCAAAGCCGCCACCGGTCTAAGTTTTTTCAAAACTGAAGCGGTCTCACATTTTAATCTGGTCTGTAACTATAACATACGCATATAACAAATATTATCTGTAACTGTTCATGCAAAGTCTTTATATATAATGTATAACCCTGTTCATTTAATGTAACCATGTATCTGTCATCATAACTCTGTGCCCAGGACATACTTGAAAACGAGCGGCAACTCTCAATGTATTACTTCCTGGGAATGTACATTTTTCCAGAGTCCAGAGGGAGCGTTTCTCCGAGCCACCCAGAAAAGAAGAAATAATATATAGTGAACACCTACTGTATATTGGATTGTTGCAAAGGGGAGGGTGTCTAGGCTCCTTCACTCAGTCTACTTACAGTGTGTTTGAATACAAATCGCAAAAAACGCCAGAGGCCGGTCGTGTCTCAGTCTTCTTTGATTGTGATGTGTGTGATTATCTCGGAATGAGACATAAAGTGCAGACCAGTATGATTCTTTTATCTTTAAAATATAGCTGCAATATATAAAGTGCAAACCCCATGTACTCACATTCTGTACAAAGGGTACATTCACATAGCAGTATCTTGGATGCTAACAGTCCCGTGTCATGGAGGAATGGAGATCCAGCCGCCTCCCGTTCCTCTGCCGGGGACATCCCATTTGTATTATCTTGCTTTTAATTTTCACGTCACTATTAGTCACACTAATAAGTTTATTTAACACTTTTTACACCTCTTTATCAAATACAGGACACATTTCTGCACTGTATATTTAAGGTTTATCTCTACTTGAAATTACTAAATAATTGTATATTTTGTGTGTTTAAGCGCCTTCACCTATCACTTTTTGTCTACTTACTTCCTGGGAAAACATTTTTTCTATAGAAATATGAAATAAATGTCCATTCCACTCTGCAATTTTCTTTCCTAACATGAAAATATTAAGAATAATTCTTCTCCATTTTCGAAACATTTGGAGATGAAAAGTAAGTGACTAAAGTTTATTTGCAGGGCACATGCTGTCCTTACTCATGTGAAGTAAAGGTAAGTGTGGGCAGGTCGTACAAATAGGAATCAATGGGAATCATTTATGGCAAAATATCTACACTTTAAAATGTATCTGAGAACCTTTATTGGTTTTAGTTTGGCAAATCAAACTTCAATAAGTGCCTATATAAGCACTACTGATGGAGAGACTAAGAGCTGCAGCTGCAGCAAAGGAATACGTTTTGGGCTTTTAGCTGTTTTGTAAATTGTTTTTCTCAAAGTTTCCCTGGATAAAAAAAAACCCATAAAAATTAGAATGTTGTCCTCAGACAGACGCCAATTACATAGGACTGAAGGAGCGCTTACTCTTGGTAAAAATACATTTCTGAACAAATACACTTAATATATAGATCTGTTGGGAATAATGACACTTCCAGTAGGAAATTACTGAAACTCCTGTAAAAAGAAAAAATTAAAAAAAAAAAAGACGCAATATTACATTTGTTGTAACTCTCCCTTTCATAAGTTCCCACGTTTTAAGTATAATGAAGCATGAAAGAAGAAGAGATAAGAAGCCTATGGATTTAAGAAAAAAATTACGTTTTCCCTCATTTTTAATTCACACTTCTATGGTGGTAAAAAGGAGAAATGTCTCATTATGTTGAAATACATTAAGTACAAAAGCTTAATGTCTTGCAGCTTACAGTATTTACTAGGTTCAGTTCACTTACTGTGGTGTGGTAAGTAAAGTGGTGCCCAAATTCAAACGTGTCTCTGTAATCAACTAATTGATAAGGTCTATCAATGTCCAGATGCTAATAGAATATCCAATATACACGATGAGTGCTGATAAAGCCTGAGAGGGATATGTGCCTAGTGGTGTCCACCTGACAACCACAAATATGGACACATGAATAAACCCCCAAACACTAGGCAGTGTGTACGGAAAATTCCAGTTAATAACAGGATATAATTCAGGACACTATGGCCAGTTACCTGCTAACTTCCACGAGCATCCTTGGTGGCATCCAAGGCGTGCAATCTGTAGACTGTGAAGATCCAAGATTATGATGTATAACAGAGCACCGCCAACGATGATCAAACGTGATAAAAAATGAAAACATACAGGGCAAACTCCAAATATGAATTGGAGTTGCCCGTTACGGATACATAAGCCCTGGATTTTTTCATTTTTTTTATCAAGTTTGATCGTCGTTGGCTGTGCTCTGTTATACATCATAATCTTGGATCAGTTCACTTAGTGTACTGTGCACATTTGAATACAACAAATCTCTGGCAACATCACGAAGAACTACAGAATGTGCCATCTCTCGTTCAGGGGTCTGCATTCCTCCGCTCCACCTCCTTTATATCTCAGGTCTAAAGCCCTGCCCTCCTCTTGCTCTCTTCTCAGGGCTCTTTACAGTTCTAGGGACCCAACAATTTGGGATGAAGACATGATTGAGGGACCAATTGCCCTTGGTTGTATAGAGTTTAGGGGAGAGAAAGATAGGCTGAAGGATATATAAAATGGGAGGGAAAATGTACTTATAGATCACGTGAAAACTGGAGAGGTGGAGGAGGAGCTGCATATAGAGTCAGTGCTGAAGGTGCTAAGAGAACAAGCGCACCAATGAAAAGCTGATTGGCCGCTTGCCTGCATGGGTGGGAACCGGGTTGCTGGGGAAGCAGAGGACGCCAGAGACACTGTCGAGGTGGTGGTTGGTCTACCGCACCTAGGGATGCAGGTGAGGTAGATGAAGGAAAAGGCAAGAGCCAAGTGATAACAGAATAGACCAGGCAGGGGGTAATAGAGGTGGGAAGAGACCCATGAAAACAAGGTCGGTACCTGCGGGAATGGGGAATTGTCAGGAAGAAGCAGAAGGTGGGAGCTAGGAGAAGGCATTCCAGGCCCCCAAGAGTAGGTTATCTCCTGAGGTGAAAGGGAGATCTCAGTATGAACGAAGAGGTGGTTTTGGCTCAGCTGCTGTAGCAAAGCATGTTAGAAGGGAATAGATCAGAGAATCCATTGCTGTTACATAGTAAATGAGGTTGAAAAAAGACATACTGTACGTTCATCAAGTTCAACCTGTTAAATTTAGATAACACATACTTATCCTATGGAAAGAAAGATGGCGCTGGATGGACTTGTAACAATGGTAGAGTTGGTATTATACTCACTATATAGGAGAAAATGATGCCTGCTGCTGGAGTATATAGCGGGGAATCTTCAATTCCCCTATGTATACAGAAAGGAAAAAAGGTATATATGCTCCGGCGCACGGAATCAGTTCAAAAAGAACCCTAGTTCTTAGAGGTCAAGAGATTTCAAATGAGACCACACTCTAAATGTTTACGATACAAATATACTATTTAATAATATCAAAAACCTAATAGTTCTGAAAATAAAAAACAAAAATATGAAATTATCCCAGCTGGGTGTAAAATAAACCAAATAACATTTAAACTCATAAAACTTAATTTAAAAAAAAAATGCCCTAATAGGGGCCTGTTAAAACAAACACTTGTTACTTGCACAATGATTAAGCATACATATGTTGTATTTGCATATACATGGGTAACAGTCTAAAAGATCTTCTAATGTCCGCCCTAGTATAACAGGAGCATCCACTTAGAACTACTTGTTAGAAAATCCCAAAATGATAAGTTCTTTAGAGTATATCACAGTGTTGGTGGAAACACTTTGAGTTTTGTTAATTTGATTGGTATAAGTGATATGGGGAATGGCAACACTGTGTGCTTCTGGGATCTGTGATATTTGCTGGCTGGGCAAGAGGAAAGAGATGTCAAATAAGCCACAGATCTCCTGAGGAGACTTCGCGCACCCAGTTTTCAACCCTCACAGAATGAAGATGTATTCAGGTGTGTGTTAGGCAGAACTGGTAAGTAGCCTTTCACCTAGAGCCTACACAGCTCTTAGCACATAATCCCTGTCTCTGCTGATAGTGCAGATATGGGTGCTTTACCTCTTCACTTTGCCGCTCTTAGCTTTAATATGCAGTTGATGCCGGGATCTTGAGGGGTACTGCGACTTACTTGCTGTCTCACTTCCCCCTCCTCTGCTCGGCCAGAGTGTTTTTTGGACCGCAGTCGTCTCCGTGATGTCAGGCTGCGTCTGCAGCTTCCGCGTCTTGCGTGTGATGCCTGCGTCTCACGTCTCCTGCCACAGCCGTTCATCCGGTGTTGGCGCCAACAAGATTTTTGAAAATTCCTCCTCTCACTTCTACGCATGTAGCGCTTCTCCCGCTGGTTGTAGATGCTTGAAAAAATTAACCCTACGCGTTTCTCCCATCCAAGGGCTTCGTCAGGGGTTGTCCCTTGGATGGGAGAAACGCATAGGGTTAATTTTCTAATTCCAATGTAAACAAATCTAGTTTAGCTAGTATCACCTCATAGGAGGAGCGGGGCCATTAAATCATGGGGGATGGTCATGGGAAAGGGACTTTGCGCACTGGCATGGATTTCCTATGGCCGCCCAGTGAGGGGTTGAAGTCAGGATTGTAGCCCTTTTCAAAGGGGGCAAGATGTCAGTAAAGAAGACTTCCAAACAACACTTAGGGGATCGACGAGGACGAATGTGTGTTTCAGAGAAGACTGCGGGTTTCGTTCCTCTCAAAATATATCAGGTGAGGCTGTGGCATGCTGGTGCCACGGAATCTGGCACTCAAAGGGTTATGGTTTGGTGAGTCTCTGGTCAGGAGGACGGCTGGTGTTCACTTATATACGGGCCATTGAAAGAGGATCATGTGCTCACATAGCCATAGGACAAGCCTTCTGGTAAGGGTGGGGAACCTCTTGTATGTTATTTTGCAATACAGCTGTGACCTTATTACCCCAATTAATTGTCTTGGTTTTTTTTTCTATCACAGGTAAAGTGGCATATGGAGGCTCTCTTGGTCATGTCTCTGCCCTCTCTCCCTCCCAACCTTTAGAGCTCTCTTCTCCTCACTATTCTCCAAGCTTCTTCTGTCACCATCTTCAAGGTGCCTCTGAAAATGCTAGTTTCTAAGGTAGCATTTTAGCAGATTCTAATCCCAACCTTATGTAACGGGTATTCCCTATGAATACAGCCGCTACTACCTGCTGTGCAACCTGTGTGGCTCTCAGGAGCCTAAGCCTCCTCTTGGGGAACCTGGGGTACATACATATTATACATCTCTTGGTGCAACGCCTCCACCTGGGAGGGATCCCAACGGAGTGGGAGGAGGCCCTCACAGGAAACAACCACACAAAGCGAGCAAATGTAAAACAGGACTGGCTTTACTGCATAGCAAACATATATCAACACAAATCAACATGCGCCACGGCGGACGCTAACCACACTGGGCGTCACGGCGGACGCTAACCACACTAGGCGTCACGGCGGACGCTAACCACACTAGGCGTCACGGCGGACGCTACCACCTCTAGGCGTCACGGCGGACGCTAACCTCCCACAGTGTTACCCCACCCTGTGTCCAGTAACCCCCACCCAAATGTCTCGCACTCCCAGAGTCAAATACCACTGTGCATATGTGTGTGTGACTGCGCAGCCACTAGGTTTGGTGATAGGCCTGGTTGGTGCACGTGAGTTGCAGGTTACCTGCCCGGGCTCCAGCCACGGGTACCGCGATATCAATCCGCACGATCCGACGTTGTCCTCCACACCGCGTGGGTTGAAAGTCCAGCGCGAACAATGTCTCTCCTAGTCTTAGGGTCTTTGGTGGTGTTCTGAGCCCAGAACCCACCTCGCAGGGCCGCACGGCTTCAGCACTGTGTCCCTGACTACTCGACCAAATAATGGGGCAGTGTCCCAATCTAGGGCCTGTCCCTAAGCTCCACAAGCTACTAGGTGGCTCAGGACCTAACTGGGACCTTGGGGGCTGCTGGCCTATGCAGAGGGTCACTGACCCCTGCATCCACCTCTTACCCCTAGCTGGTCCGGATCCTGACTGCCTGCGTGGCTGCAAAACCCCGCGAAATGTATCTCTCTATCCCCAGGCAAATCCTTCAGCCCTATTGGCTCCCTGGCGTCAGGTGTCTCTGCCCCTATGCACCCTGGGAGCTGGCATACTCGTCTCGCGCATGCGCGAGCTATTTGGGGCCTCCCGCGCTGTCCTTTTCCACTGCGCATGCGCAACAGCCTAGGTATGGCGGCGCCCTGCTTCCCGAGCCGCCGAGCCGGTGGCAACGCGATCGCGGCCTTAGCGACGGCCCGATCGCGTCCCCGGCAACCGGCCTGCTCGCCGCTCGCGTCCCTAGCTACCAGGGATCGATCTCTCTCTTCGCGCGCCGGCCCCCCCTCACTCCCTCGCACACAGCGTCTGGCGAGAAGGGAGGAGGGGGTCAGCCATGACAGGGGGGACCCGGCTACACTTACAACCCAGAAGTACTTCCTTTTAACATACGCACTATTAATCAAAGTAATCGCATGTTTTCTGAGTGTCTCTATACATCTCTCTAAGCCATTAAGATTGCAAGCTCTTTGTATCAGCGACTCTTTTCCCCCAATGTCTTATTTTATTTTATGCACTGCAGAAATGTGTGCCACATTCCTCTGTATTACATCTGGTTCACTACGTCTGTAAAATGCTGCATACATTGTTGGTGTTATGTAAATAAAAGCATGGGACTACCAATTGGAAAAATGGGTTTGACCAATGCCGGCAAAATATGAAACCTTTGTTACTAGCGCCTCTCTGAAATGTATAAATAAGCCCCTTATAGTCTTAAAGTGCACTCCTAGGGAACACAAAACAAACGCAGAGCACGGAAGGAAATAAGCTTTGCAGGGTGGTGAGGAACATACTAATTCGTACCACGTATGCAAATGCCATTGAGAAATACCTCATGCATATCACTTCAGGCCAGACACACCCACTGTATAAATCATTACTGACAAAACCCATTGCAAAACTCTCGCTATCATCACAGCTCCATTAATAAGTCCCTTTCTCCTCATTTGTTTAGACCTGGAGGTGCTAATCGAGCATTAGCACCCTGAACAAAGAAATAGCTTGTTGATTAATTAAACCTTTGTTATCCGAAAGCATTAGAGTAGGATCTCGTTTAATTAAGAATAGAACAGTATTTTATATGTTATCACGCAATTGGTTTTGCAGATTTCCCGTCTCACTCGCGCTCTTGCCCTTTGCCTCACACTCACAATGTTCTTTCTTACTCCTTCTTCTACCCATAATCAATATGCTGTGAAGCCGCTTTCCCCACACCGGGGGAGATTGTAGTCTCATTCATTTGAATAGCTTAGAAGTTTACAGCATTTGGAATAAGGGCCAGTCGCAAAAATGGCGTTCTCTTCCTCGCTCATGAACTCACTTACACAACCATTTGCTTACTCATCCACTGAGTCACTCCCCTTCTTTCTATTTCTTTGTTATCCCTCTCTCATGATAGAATAACTGTGCCACAACCTGAAGGCAGTAAGTAAGGAAATATCTAGAAAACCATGAAGGAGTAGGATGTTCCTCAGAGAGCCTGTGGTCGTGGGGGGCCTATTTTATATTATTGTCACATTGGATGTAGCTTTGGGCCTTTTTGTCTTTTGTTAAATACATTATATCACAATCCCAGTAGCGCTCCTTTTGACACAAATATATATATATATAAAAACAGAAAAAGAGAGAGAGCGCACGCCCCATAGCATAATACTGCATGAAATTTATTAAAAATGAAGGAAGGGAATGGGGGGTAGGGGGTGGTAGGAATCGCACTCACAAGCGTCGTCGTGACGTAATCGCGCTCTCAGTTCCCTGACGCGTTTCGTCACCTGACGGGCGACTTTCTCAAAGGGCATCAGCGCACGCGCACGCGCAGGAGCCCACACCAAGCGCGGGAATACCATCGGCGGCCATTGAAAGCGAGAGCTGGGATCTGGACATTATACAGATAGCGAACGGAGCCCTGTACACCTGGTTCCTGGTGATCGTGTCTGGCAGTCCTGAAGGAGTTCACGGAGACGTTTTCCAGTATCCAGAACCGGATGGTGGTGATTTATTCACAAACTGCCTTTTATATATTTTTATCTTGTGAGTGCGATTCCTACCCCCCACCCCCCATTCCCTTCCTTCATTTTTAATAAATTTCATGCAGTATTATGCTATGGGGCGTGCGCTCTCTCTCTTTTTCTGTTTCTAGATATCTGTGGAGTTGGTTTACCCCGTGTGAGAGCAGCCCAAGACCCCTTTATCTACATTGAATACCTATCATTATGGACTAATTATTGAAGGACTGGTTGGACTTTTTTATTTATTGTTTCTGTTTCTTTTTTCAGCACGTTTATGCAATGTTATTATATTGATATTGGTTGTGTTTAATATAATTTAATAGGTTATACTATTTAAAGAGATATATATATTTTTCTTTTAATATTCACACATTATACACGAATCATCTATTGATGGAACTATAGTTTAATTATTTTCACTATTTATCACAATACTGTTTTTTGGCGCTACATTTTTTGTTTTTATATATATATATATGTGTGTTAAAAGGAGCGCTAGTGGGATTGTGATATAATGTATATAACAAAAGATATATATATATATATATATGTGCACATACAGTATATGATGTGCTGGGTGTTGGGTTCTGAGCTTGCGGGGGCTGTGTGTGCTTGTAGATTTGTATTGGTAAAACATTGTTTGGAGGTTTGTGATCTCTCCTCCCGGGTTTTAAGCTCGCCCAGCCCACTTTTTTTATGGCAGGTCTTATTGTGCACATGTCAATGACCAGTCTATGAAGACAGTTCTCCCTCCATTGCAGAGGTTGGGAGAGCCTTTGCAGGTAGTGTTAAGACCCTTTATGTTTGATACAGTTTATGGCTTATTATGAAATGAATATGTGCTATTTTTACTAAAACGTGCTGGAAAGTGTTTTATTAAATACTATTGCTACAGTCAGTTGGGTTGGAAACATTGAGTAGGGGATGCACAATACACAGTCCAGAATTATGTAGAAGGGGCTTTTTCAAACAAGTCCAAAGCTGGCATAGACAGTCCTGGGTGCAGTTAGGCAGGAGCACGGTCTTTAGGAGGAGGAGATTATGCCAATGTCTGGACTAGGGAAACCCTTAGTATTAAGGGGGGGCAGAGGCCTATCCTCTTTAGGTCTCTCCATGCTCACAGGTTCCCTTAATATCTGGTCCTCCTGGTGTACTAGTCACAAGGTCCTCAGCCTAAGTACTAAAGGTGGGAGCACCAACCATGGGCTGCTTCTGCTCTCGTCTCCTCTTTTGTTGTTCCTGGACATGCCCTGGGAGGGGTGGGAGGACAGTCCTTTTAAAACCCCCAGCCTAGGAAACTCAGCTATCCCTCAGTAGCTCCTATTAAGGAGGGACTCTACACTATGTATGAAAGACTTAACCTATTGATGTCCACAAATAGATAAATGAGTGCAATTTCTAGTGCATGGGCCAAGATTCCCTAAGCCTATTAAATGTGATGTAACCTAGTTTAATACCGGTTAATCACAGTGCAGTATTCACTAACCAACGTAAGGAGACGTTAACCAGGAGGTACTCCCATTAAAAGTGTGGTGTTTTGAATAACGGACATTATTCTAAATGGTATGCAGATGATCTCCTTACAGCCTAAATCGGGGATCTCGACTCCAGTCCTCAAGACTCCCCAACAGGTCAGGTTTAAAGGATATTCCTGCTTCATCACAGGAGGTGCAGTCTTCGACTGAGCCACTGATTGAGCCACCTGTGCTGAAGCTGGGATATCCTTAAAACCTGACCAGTTGGGGGGTCTTGAGGACAGGAGTTGAGATCCTCTGTTTTAGGCTGTAAGGAGCTCATATCTGCATATCGTTGAGAAGCCCTGGCCTAATATGATATTCACTAATCTCTGTTAAGGTTAATTTTGTACCTAGCTCGCTTTACTCCCATCCAAACACGGAAATAGGGCTTAGTTCTGGAAAGGGAGAGAGAGAGGCTGAGACAAAGAGATGGCTGTTCACATGTGAAGTATACTGTAGGTTAGTCTACTTGGATGTACAGTATATAATTAACTTGGCCCTCCACCAAAATGTCTGTCCTTCTCAGTAAGTTTTCCAAGAGAATAGTCACTATACTAATGTACGTTACATTTATGCATATACAGATGTAGCATCTTCTATTTATCAGCAGCTGCAGGACATTTGCTGGTGAATCACGGACCAAGAGTCGAGATTTCATAGTACAGTGCTTGGCAGTGGCAATGGCCAATCGGGATTAACACAACAGGCGTCCCTGCTTCTAAATGGGACTCCCGCTGCGTGAATCCTACCAGGCTGCATTAGTGTGAAAAAGACACACTTTGATGTCAGCCTTGGGGACCCCCTGCTACCTGAGTTACAGGCTCCCGGTATGGGGTGTCGGTATCTCCGCCATTTTTCATTCTCCCTCGCCACGTGGCCGGGGCCTTTAAATGCACGGGAGATACCGGCACCCCATATAGGGGCCTGTAACTTGAGAAGCAGGGGGTCCCTAGGCTGAAATGAATGCGGTTCAGCTCCAGAGACCCCCATATTCAATACTGTGTTCTTAAAATAAAAGCCGTGCAATCGCCTGTTAGAGGCGAGCACGGACAGTGACTGATTGTATGTACTCTCACTGCGGGTCTCTTCCAGACTGATGCAGCCCGGTAGGATTCACACTGCGGGAGTCCCATTCAGAAGCAGGGACGCCCGCTGTGTTAATCCTGAGGGGCCATGAGTGTGGTCACGGTGTTTCGCGAGCACACGGGAGACCAGCACCGTTCCCGTGGCGTATTCCGTGTGGACAGCGCAATCAACCATTGTGCTATATCCGTACATTATCTTGCCAAGTGTTTTCGAGTATTTCAATGCTGTGTGAATACAAACGACTGTTAGTTGAGAATCTCCCTCATAGTCTATCAGGCCTGTTTGGATTTGTACAAGACCCTTGGCTGCAAAACAACTGCTGCCTCTTATAGCGACACTGCCCCCCTCTTTTAAATTAAGCAAATAGTTACAATCCATATTGAAGCAGCTG
This sequence comes from Ascaphus truei, assembly GCF_040206685.1. NCBI lineage: Eukaryota > Metazoa > Chordata > Amphibia > Anura > Ascaphidae > Ascaphus > Ascaphus truei. The sequence goes on from NC_134487.1 coordinate 12,100,294, forward strand.
GAGCCGGTCTTGAACTGCAGCAATTTCCTCCTGTTTGTGCCAAGATTCAGGGCTTGCTCTTTAGTAAAGTCTCAGCTGGAACAGCTGCTTGTGACACAGGTAAAGATGGAAGACAGAGCACCTTACTTGCCTCCTTCTAAGAATCTCACGTTGCATACTTCCCAAGTTATGCTCATCAAACGTATGGACATGGCAGGTGGTTCCAGCTTTGGCGCAGCACGTCCTGTACAACTGCGAAGGATTATATGTTCTATGCCAAAAATATTCTCCAGTATGAATACTAAAAGGGAAGCAGAAGAGCTCTGTTTCTGGTAAAAAGCTGCTGACCCGGTGTAACCTAGAGTCCATATGGTGTCCTTTGCCGTTCAATAAGTAAAGACATGAGTGGATCATGAAAAAAGTATAATTCAAGCTGCTTGTTTCACAAGCGCCACTTATCCTTAGAAATGTTGTAGAGATTAAAATGTCAACTTTGCTGAAAGTCAACTCCAAGCGGAAAAAGCTGCATTCAATAATGTAGAAGTTCATGAACAGTTCTTTCTATCTATACATGGTCTAATCCCTTAAATAAATAAATATATATACAGTTTAATACAAGCCTTAAAGTATGCGGTGACAGGGGAGCTCTCCAGCATCTGATAGTTCAATACTAGAGCTGCTGCCCTGAATAGCAGAGGCCGAGGGTTGTGATCCCGTTGGGCCTGACACAAGGGGATTTAGGTTTGTCAGTATTGATCTTATGGGACAATGATGTGGGGTGTGGTATACTTTGCATATATCCCTAGCAATCATGTAGCTATTGTGTGCTACATTTTGGGCACAGGTGTCTCTCCCTATGCTATTTTGCAGGGAGGCTGGAGGGGAAATATATAGTACTTGGGACTCAACTAAAATAGTTCTCCCTCCTACAAAACCCCTATTTCAGTGCCTGCACAGAGCTAACACCGCCTTCAGGTAAGACAGCTACAAGGAGATACATGTACAGCTAACTTACGGCAGTGCTAACTTATCATGGCGTTAAGCCTATTCTATGAGATAACTCATGCCTGTTGGGTTTGCGTATAATTAGCTTAGTGTATGGGGTGCACAACTCCAGTCCTCAAGACACCCTCAACAGTTCAGGTTTTCTGGATAACCCAGTTCAGCACAGGTGGCTCAATCAGATGCTCAGTCAAAGGCTGTGCCTCTTATTGCGTCACTTCTGCTGAAGCAGGGACTGATTTAGCCACCTGTGCTGAAGCAGGGATATCCTGGAAACCTGACCTGTTGGGGGACCTTGCGGACTGGAGCTGAGCAGCCTTGGCTTAGTGGATACCCGTTAAACTCAGAGGAAAGCACTTCACTTACTTATTTAGGTAACGTGCCGTTATTTTCCCTGATTCAGCTGAGCTCTGTGCATCTGGGCCATTATTACCTAAACTTGCAAGTCTTGCTCTCATGATACTAAAGACTCTGTGGCAGTGACGGAGTCTCCTAAATACAATGATATACCGTGGGAGAGAGGGGGAGGGGAAGGGAGAGAAGGTGAACCTCTGCTCAGCTAATTAATCAATAGAGTATTATAGATAAGGTGCTGAACTGAGAATTGTAGTAAGCAATACACCCTTTTGGTGTATTCCTAAATACAATGACCTTTGCTATTGATGTTTTGGAGAAGCTGCTCTTATTGCACTGTATACTCCCATTGTGATAACCAGAGGAGTCCGTCCTCACAGTTTCACTTGGTGTCTGAATGTGAATGGACAGCATTAGGGGCTACTATCTTAGTTACCAGATGTGATTATGAGGAGGAGGAGGAGGAAGAGGAGGATGTGATGGAAAGGGGCCCAGGGACCAGTATAATAAAGGTTAAGCCTGGTCGTTGGCCCCTGTCGTTCTTTCCTGGGGCTCATCTGGCCACCAGAGCCCAGAGCTGTCCTGCCTTTACATGCCCGGTAGCCCCTTGCATCCCATGTAAAAGTGCTCTCTTTGCTCCTGTGTGTAAAAATGGACATGCAGGGCTGAGAATCCCTTTGTGCTGCCCACATGTCCAGAGACAATGGCTGCTGCTGGGACTGGAGGGGGAGGAGAGGTGCAGGGACAAAGGACAAAGTGTCCAAGGGCGGAGATCGGGCCAGGGGGCCATCCACCTGAAAAGCAGAACAAATATTTGCCTCCCAAGCCAGAGCGGCGCCAGCCATGTGGGAGATATGCTGTCGGTTGGTGGAAGCCATTGCCGAGTCCCTCTGGTAGGCGCTGCTCTCATTGGCCTGTTTGTTTTTCCCTCCACAAGCCCTTTAAATCTCTAAGCCCTCCCCCAGCCCCAATTGGTCAATCCAGATGAGCCCTCACTTCCTGATTGCTCCGTCAGCAGCACTCGTGCTGTGATTGGTCGCCAACCCCTCTACCATGCTTTCTTATGGTAGCAGGGAAGCTAGATAAGGGGAACCCGATCCGCGCTCCTCCGCTCATTCTGATCCCGACGTGCAGATGGACTAAGCGGTGTGCTCCAAGGCTGTGCCGGAGACACCTGAAAACGAGCGCATTCCCAGCGGGAAATTTGAAAGTGCTTTGCGCTACGAGACTGTAGCTGTGCTGGAGAACCAGAGAGCAGGACTTTTAAGCAGCAGATTGGAAAGTGTTCAGCTGCAAAATGCACCAGAGAGGTATGGACGGTCTCCACCCCTACTAAGTTTGGAAGCAAACCCTGGGTAAGCCTTCAATGTGGCACTGAGCACCTCGCCAGCTAGCGTTTCCCTCAGCGTGCCCTGTGTTTTGTGAGTATAGCTTTGATTGTGTTATTTGTGCTGTGCTTGCTCCGGCTGGAATACAAATTCGTAATTGAACTGCTTTGTCCTGTCTGGTGCCTTTATCCCTGGGTTATGTTCTAGTCTCCCATGACAGAGGAGGTGGCTTCAGCCACGTCCTTCATTGTTTGGACAGTTGTAGGTAGCTAGCTTCAGCATTACATTATGCGGCTGCATGCTGTCATTGAGTTTTGGGAAATATCCATAACATTATTTTTGCCTTAATACTGCGACTGCACAGTAAACTACACTGTCCTACTAATCTACATCCAATAGACTACACGTGGTTACATCTTACTTCTCCCTTTAATGCCATAACGTCCATGTATAATCTAGTAATCACTTTTAGACTAGCAGCTCAGCTCTGCCCAGTCTTAGGCCTCGGCCAGGGTTCCTGCTGGCGTGCGGAGGCGCGCTGAGGCTCAGGGAAAGCGAGTGCTTTCCCTGGCCTTAGACAGCGCGCCGTCTGGGGGCATGTCGACAGGCAGGCCAGTGAGGTCACGGAGCTGGTTCGCCCTCATTGGGCGAACCGCTCACGTGACCGACCCTGCTCGCCGGCAAGCGGGGAAATTTAAAATTTCCCTAAGACCTACGCTTCCGCAAGCGCGCAGAAGCGTAGGCGAGCCCATACTAAAGCCGCTCTCATTGCGGCTGTAGGGGCTCAGTGCCAAGCGAAAGCGCGCCTCTGCGCGCCTCCGCCCACAAGCACTAAACATGGACGCGGCCTTACTCTGTAACAATTATTCTCAACAGAGCTCACTGTTACTTTCCTCAGGTGCAGTGTACTAGATTAGAACAAAGTCAGGGATAACTCATCCGGTTCTTATAGTCTACAGCAGGAGTGCAGTCCAACTCCAGTCCTTAAGGGCCACCAACTGGTCATAATGACAGTGTCACTGATTGAGCCGCCTGTGCTGAAGCAGGGATATCATGAACACCTGACTTGTTGGTGGCCCGTGAGGGCTGGAGTTAGTCACCCGTGGCCTAGAGGCAGAATAATGCCACTCCAGTTAATGTGTATCCTGGATCACGTATTACTTTATCCCTATGCACAATATACGCATATCAATGACTTTCTGAAAGTCTGCTATAAATAGGCAAAGAATGGATTTCCCTTCGCTACTGCAGTTGCTTTGAATACAATATATAGCCATCCAAAACAAAGGAATTAAGCGCTGTTCCTTCATATCAACTCTAGGAAGCGTATAGCTCTTCCATGGCGTTATGCTAGTGTAACGTATAATGTTTCAGCAACTAATAACATCTCCCTCCAGGGCATTTGGAAAAACAAAAAGTGCTTCTTTGTATTCTGTGGCTTTATTTATGTTAAATAATGTTAACTGAAAATCAATAAAAATCATACAAAGAAGGGTAGATTTACCAAACAAGCCATCATTGCTGGGCATAGGGTTTCAGGTCCTTCAAGCACTTACAGGGTTAAATTACCAATCAATAAAACCGTCACTAAAAAAAACCTATTGCATTTAGCAATGGTGTTTCTGGCTATGAAAGGCAGTTACTTATAAGCAGAATAATAGGTCGGAGGCAGTGTTTTACACAGGTACTATCCAAAGAAGAGGTTCCAGTGACATACAGCATGAAGTTTGAGAAGTGTCACAAGCAGAATGTTCAATTATTTTTGTAATTTAACAGGCTTTTGATCTGATAATTATTAAATCAGAAAAATGTGAACTACAGTATTATATATTGTTTTTGTTAATAAATCGGTTCTGTAGTATTATATAATAGTGACTCTTTTTTTATTTTTATTATTCAACGTTTTTGAATGTCATTTTTAATGAGTTGTAAAGCATCCTTTGATTTCTATAGCAAGGTTTAGCACACTTCCCCAGCAGAGCAAGGTCCTTGCAACACTTTCCTGTTTGTGATCATTTGTTGACAATATTCCCAGCAGTTTTAGCTGCAAACTGTAACAATAGGTAATGTTACCTTAGTAATATAAGGATATATTGTAGCTGCTGAGTTACACTGACTAAAGCAGCCATTATGTTAGGCACACAATCAGAATTTTTACTTTTATTTATAACGGGGGCACCAAACGATTGCCAGCTCAGGTAAGAATGTAGAATTATACATTGCCACATGCTTTACATATACAAAAAAGAAATGGGGAAAAAAAAGGGGGGGGTGTAGTATTGCTGATTGTTAATGTATATATATATATACTATCTATACAATTTTTTCTATATGTATATATTTAACTACATATTAATATATACAAATATCTTTAAATCACAAATATTGCAGCACCTTTCCTGAGTCCTCCGAGGAAATGTACCTGTGCATTTCAGATATTTTCCACACAGCACAAGGGGAATGGGTTTTGTGGAAAAGAAGGAGGAATGTCACACTCTGGCCCATATTTAAAAAGCTGCGCTGAAACTTCCACGTCCATTCAGTATGTATGGGACTGAAATTCCCTCCAGCAATGGTAAGTGGCTGCATAGTATTCTGAGAGCTAGCAGACTACGATGAAGAAGAACAGGATCAGGCCATTAACCCTTAGCTGACAATGAAAGTCTACCTAGTGGCGCATTTCATTCTGTGACTGTTGCTCACATTCTTACCAAAATGTGCTTGTCTTTCTCTCATGCTACTGAAGACACAGGAAGGGCCACATTTACTAAACAGTCTTCTGCCAAAAGACACATTTTAGCCCTGGAAGGTACATTATCATCCATTCAAATAAATGGACTCTAAGGCTGCGTCCAGGGTGACTGCAGCCGTGCGGAGGCGCGCTGACGCTGAGGGAAAGCGGGTGCTTTCCCTGGCCTTGGTTCGCGTGCCGTCCGGGGGCGTGTCGGGGGGCGGGCCAGTGACGTCACGGAGCTGGTTCGCCCTCATTGGGCGAACCGCTCACGTGACCGGCCCTGCGCTCCTGTGAGTGCTTGAAACTAAAAATTTGCTAAGACCTACGCTTCTGCACGCTTGCGGAAGCGTGCGCGAGCCCCTGCTAAAGCCGCTCTCATTGCGGCTGCAGGGGCTCACTGCCGAGCGCAAGCGCGCCTCAGCACGGGTCAGCGCCTAAGCGCTGAACATGCCCGAGGCCTAAGATATCTTCAAGCACCGGAAGGTGTCTTGTACCAGAAGACTGGGACAACATGTGCTTCCAATAACCCCTCTAGAAGCATCAGTAAGAAACTGGTCAACCCTTTTGCTCCCAATGGGACCAACAACGCATTTGTCTGCCACGCTTTGCAGAGCTAAGCCCTGACCTCTCCACTAACCCAGTCCTGGAAGAGATTTTTTGCAGTGGATACATTTAAAAAAATGAATGACAAAGGGTAAAATGGATTTCCCCTTTTATATTATATGTGCTCTGTAACTCCTCCTATTGCTCTCCGATAGCCCTCTCCTAACCTCAGAAAGGCACAGTGAAAATATGACATGGTACAAAAATTGTTTGATACGTTATTGCTAAGAGACGTACGTTCACAAATGCCTCACTGTCAGTTTTAGGGCATATGAACTTGGGTACATGCTGTACCTAAGACGGACAACACTTGGAGGGAGCTGTCCAAACGCCTTGGTACTGAAATTAAGTTCATTTCAGGATTTTCTCACTGCAGCATATACAGTATTTACTAAGCATGGATATGCCTTAAAGCTGCAGACCCAGCAATATCCTACATGTGTGTTTTTTTAAATAAATCAGATATGTGCTTTGAGAAAATACTGGTAGCATTTTTTTTAAACAACTCTGAATGACATTTTTAATGTATTATAATGTATCAAGCATGTTTTGTTTCTATTGCAACCATTTACAAAGTCACATCCCCTTTCTCTTCTGAAACAGGCTCTAGCACACACAATTACACACAATTGTATCTAGTGACTACCTGGTTACATGATCTTCCCCACAGAACTTTACATCTTTGGTCCTCTTCTGCTGCACTGACAACCATTTAGTGAACCCCCGAGCCGAATCTTCGCTGATCAATCACAGTAGAACGAATCGATCAGCAACTTAGCTAATTACTCATCATTGTGTGAATTGTATTGATGCACATATTATAGGAGAAGGGGAGCACAGCAGCTTGGACTGCTGCTTTAAGACACTTTCTGCCAGTGAATGAGCCATACTGGATTATGGAATAGCCCTGCATAGTAAATATGACACTGAATGTTTTATCCAAAATCCTCAAATAGCTTTATTTCCTTATTAAGGATGTTCATCCACTTATCCCTGTTTCTTAAACATTTATGACTTGATTATCATCATCATTAAATACATGTTTCATCTCATGGTAATTCAAAGATTACACTGCACATACAACAAAGACCAATTATCAGACTTAAATATAGAATTGTTCTTCTAGTAGGATGATACTGTAATCTAATTACCAGCATTGCCTATTTCATTGATATCTCTTTTCAGACAATGATACAATTTTACAAAACAGGCACTAATAAAAAAAAAAAGTTAAAACATTACAAGGTGTAATATAGTACAATAAACTGCAGAAAGACATATATCCATAACATGAATCCATATATATTTAGTACTGTATATTTAAGAGAACATTAGTCACTGAACAGGACTTCAGGTCTCAGGATTGTAGGCGGATCTGAACATGTTTTATCCTTCCAATAAGCAATATACAGAATTGCCAATTAATAGCACTTATTAATTCAGTAGGCATAGTAATGGCCTTATAAGCAGCAAAGTGTTCCAAAAGTGACTTCACTTGTGCCTGCTATTATCCACACCCATTGTTTAAGCCATTTCATAAAGAAGCTTTCTCATCAATTAAAATTCCATATCCTCACCTCACAGGGTGTTAATAAAATGAAAAGCCCTCATCTGAAATCAATACACATTAGCATAATTCTCCGAACGGGACTAAAATTCTGTAACCTATTTATTAGATTCTGGTTCTACAAGACTATTCAGGCATATCTTATCCCACCATGCCCCATGAATAAGATAAATCAAGCCTACAGGGTCCCTTTAGATGGCTCTCTCAGGGCATATAAAAAGGTGAAGAGAGGAATATTCTGCTGTGCTCTGGGGTTTTCTAATTCTACAACCCGTGATGTGATAATAGTCTACGGCAGAAAGTACAAAGGAGGAGGGTGTATTTATCAATGTCTCCCTGCAACAAATCAGTGCAAACAAATACCACTTATTAAACCCTAATAAAATCAATGCGTTTGTGTTTCATGGATTACTTTTGCACCAGTAAATTCAGAATGGATACTTTGGCAATGTTAAAAGTGCACACCTACTAACTTACAGCTAGCAAACATCCGTGGTTTCACAGGGACATTCTGTACAGGGGACAGTCTGTAGATACAATGCTACTCTAGATATGAAAGAATGCTGAGGGTCTCATCGAAAGGTAGGAGACTGGGCAGACACAGTGGCCAGGTGGTTCTAATATGCAGCCAGTTTCTATGTGAGTCCTGGTTTACATATGTATGTAGAAAAGTCTGAAATCAGGAGTACCCAAAGGCAGCATACAAGTAGTGCAGAATAACTTTTAGTGCCACCTTCTACTCTATGTCCAATATGTTGCTGATTCATTAAAAACCTGTCCTGGTTGAGCCTTCCAAAAATGTGGTAGCTTTAGACTATGGGTCTTAAACTCAGTCCTCAAGGGCCACCAACAAGCCAGGTTTTATGGATATCCCTGCTTCAGCACAGGGCCACCTGTGCTGAAGCAGGGATATCCATAAAACCTGACCTTTTTGGTGGCCCTTGAGGACTGAGTTTAAGACCCATGGTCTAAAGATCTTTCCATGGTCTGAGATCATTATCCACTGCAGCAAGGGATTCTGGGAAATGACATGTAAATGAGCACACAGTGCCACTTTTTGCTTCAAATCCATATGACATGGGCCCCTATAAGCTTATGCCTGTTGCATTGCACATCTTTAAAGCACAGCCTGGGTTAAGATGCATAGCCAGCAAACGGTTCTTAGAGTTCAAACTTTTAAAATGAGATTCACACACCCCTCTTGAAACCAGGCATAATGTCATTACTTTTTTTAACAGCTCAGTGTGCAGCAGTGACCACTTCCTCCCTTTCTGTGTTCTCTATTACCCTGTATCCCACCTTCTCTTTACTGTTATTGAATACATGTTTATGCCTCAATCTGCCTCTTTTATTGTAGCTATAGATACTCTTCGTTCTCACTCCCTTAGACCCGGGCCATAGAGGTGTGGGGAGAGCGGAGGCGCGCTAACGCTGAGGCTTGCCTGCTTCAGTCAGCGCGATTGCACGGACTTGCAGGCGAGCCAGCGTGCGCGAAGGGAGCCGGGGGGAGGTGGTTGGAGGTGGGGCAGTGACGTCGCTGGGCCAATCGCCCGTGACGCACTTACGTCAATGTCACGGCGCCGTGATGTTGACGCTGCTTCAGGCTGATTGAATGTTTTCAGCCGACAGCGCGCTGAAAAACAGCTTGGCGCTCGGCTGAAAACTCCAAAGCCTGTGCACGCCTGTGGACGCTCGCATGAGCCCCCTCTCAAGGCATCCTCATTGAGGATGCAGGGGCTCAGCGCAGAGCGTCCGCACGCCTCAGCACGGCTTGTCCATCTATGGACGCAGCCTTACTCTATTGTCCAGATGTGCTGAGCTCTGTAAAATCACGGAAATTAACATCAGGTTACCTAAATAGAGACCTATTTTAGGTATAGTCAACAGTGCTATGTATAATACCTCAGAACAACCTTCAAACAACACGTGGAGAGACCTCTGAGATACCTGGGAGATATGCTAATAGGATATGCAAAGTATAATGTAATGACTCCTATTAGCTCCTATTATCTCCCAAGTATCTCAGGAGTGCTCCTTTATGAGCGGCCCACACTGCTGCTTTGTGGATATAGAATTACTGTTTGTAATTCTATAAAATATGTAATGTATCATAATCCTGTCTCCCGCTCTCTATCTACAGTACCTTTCTCACTCTCTCTCCCTCTCCCTCTCTCTCCCTCCCTCTCACTCCCTCTCACTCACTCACCCTCTCACTCACTCACCCTCTCACCCACTCAACCTCTCACTCACTCACTCACTCAACCTCTCTCTCACTCACCCTCTCACTCACCCTCTCACTCACCCTCTCACTCACCCTCTCACTCACCCTCTCACTCACCCTCTCACTCACCCTCTCACTCTCTCTCTTTCTCACTCACTCACTCGCTCTCTCTAACCTCGTCTTTTGGCCTTCAACTGTGGACTGCATCCAGTACACACAAGGATGGCCACTACTTAGATCTGGTTTTCACACAAAAAACTTTTCTCTCTCTGATCTCTCCATTTCCCCCTTTCCTCTCTCTGACCATCACCTCATCTCATTTTCTCTCTCTCGCTTTTCCCCTTCTCCACCTCCATCTACCCCTCATATCTGCAGAAACCTGCGCTCTATTAACCTACCAGCCTTTGAGTCCACTTTGCGCTCCTCCCTCTCTTCTCTCAGTTCTGCTCCAGACCCTGACAACCTGGTCAGGAACTATAACTCTGCCTTATCCTCCTCTCTTGATCTACATGCCCCGCTTTCTCTCTGCCGTCCTCGCCCTTCTGATCCCAGACCCTCTCCCATCTTACTTTCAGTGTCTCTTCTGCTAACACCTTCTCCTCTATCGATCGCTCTGTGGCGTGCCACAGGGTTCTGTCCTGGGACCTCTTCTCTTTTCTCTGTACACACTTTCTCTAGGTGACCTAATAACATCTCTTGGGTTTAAATATCACCTCTATGCTGACGACACACAAATTTACCTTTCAACCCCTGACCTTACACCAGCTGTACAACCCAAAGTTTCTGAATGTCTCTCTGTGATATCATCCTGGATGGCCCTCCGCCACCTTAAACTCAACATGGCTAACACGCTTCCCTCTCTTCACTGGCTATTGAGGCCCTCATGCCAACCTAAAGTAGATGATAAACATGAGTGATATCTGTTCTAGCACCTCGGTGAATGCCTAATTTGGAGGAGAAATACTCTGCATGTAACCTGTACAGTGTCCTCATGACATAACGGATCGTTTTCTAGGAGAGGATTGGGTTAACCAGAGTGGTCGTTCCGATTGAAGCAGAAATGGCGCCTCAGATGGTGATCACTGTTGAAGTGTTGAAGTGTTTGTGTTGCAGGATCTCAATCATTGTAAAGATAAAATCTTAATTGAAAATAATATTGTGGGGCCATTTCAGCTATTAGTTTTGCAGAAGATACCAATCCCCAAACCCATAGCTTAGTGAATAAGGACATCGTGGATATATATGTACATGCAAGTAGATTTTTATGGCTAGAAGCCAATCGTGTACAGGCGGTCCTCGCTTTTCCGACGGAATGCTTCCTGCTAACCGCCGTCGGTTAACGGACCGTCGGGTTACAGGTCCCATGTTAATCGTCGGCGGTGACTGTGGGAAAAGCGGGTCTAGTGTCGGATAATGTATCCAGACTGCATAATGCGGCTTCGGGTAAGGCATCCATCGGAAACCGGGACGTCGGTAAGCAAGGCGAGCCAGGCTTTACCTGGCTGTTTAGGCAAAGCACTGTAAAACAGTGATGTATATATCAGATACAAAAGCGAGCAGTAGGAGAAAGTATGTAATATCCCAAGAGAAGTAACTTTGATCATGGGGCCTACAGGGCCAGAGTCACCTCCCAGCAATAGCGCACCATGAACCGTTCACAATACGCATTTCACGAAATGGCAATTGTGCTATTGTTGGGAGGTGACTGTCTGTGGTCTGGGAGATTGTGGAGGAGATTCAAACGATCAGCTGCGAGGCAGCGGATGACATCATCGCGTTGGGACGCGGGGCGGATCTAAGACGTGAGCCAGGAAGTGGCAGATAGACTGGCATTCTCGGTATTGGTCTGTCGAGACACGCGCATGCCAAATACCCCAGGAGCGGTGGAACACCTCACCCAGACGGCAAAGGGACTACAGGTTACCCCCGTTGTTCAAAGCGCAAAAGAATGGAAAATCCGTGAGAATCCGAGAGTCTCTGTTTTATGATGTTATATTACATTTTTATACTGTATAGTACTATGTTATTTTCTTTCTTCTTTCTCATGTAATGGATCTCTGTCCTTGTGAATTGAGTTTTCTACTACATCCAATGGAGGATTTGTACTCACCAATATTCTATGCTTGTATGTGAGTATCTATTAGCAAAACAAACAAAAACAAGATGTTGGGAGATTGGTACAGGGATAGGGAAGTACCACTAGACATCTCTGTGTCTTTTGGGAACGGGCCTGAAGAAGGTGTTTTGTACCCAGAAACATTGCTGCCCCCCTTCCCCTGTACTTTTTACCTTTTCCCATCCTATCCCACCCTTCTCTCCCTTTCCTTGTTTTTCTCCCGGTTTTGTTTTGTTCTTTACTTACGTAAATTTGAACTTGTGTTTTTTGCTCATTAAAACTTTTTTGGCATATTCCCCCCCTCTTTGGACGTTTTTTTGTGTGTGCTGGGAACATTAGATTTCTTTGGTGAGTTTTTATTAGCTTCATCTTGCAGCTTCCTCACTGTATGCATTAAGGGTGAAGAGATTTATACAATCACCAAGACATTAATGTAATTAATATTATTGTATATCACTACATGTTGAATATCCCGTCTGGGTACCCGAGGGCCCAGTAAATGTGTGATACCACGGTGGTATCCTGTCTAATATAAAAACACAGTGTCTTTTTTTGTCTTAATTTGTTTCCTCACACATTGTGTTGTAATGAATGTTTATCGGAATATGTTGCGATACTAATACTATTTAACACTATAGCAAAAACAAGAGGAAAAATCCTCCAAAGATGGTGCTACAAAAAATCTTGGACTAGGATAATCCACCGACTGAAACTTAACATGGCAAAAACAGAGCTCCTCATACTTCCTCCCAAACCTGGCCCTACTACCTCCTTCCACATTACTGTTGGAAGTACTATCATTCACCCTGAAGCCCAAGCACGTTTCGTAGGGGGGTCACTATAGGCTCCTCTGTCACATTCTCTAGGCTCCTCTGTCACATTCTCCTCTCATATTCAAAATGTTTCTAAAACCTGTCGCTTTTTCCTACGCAATATAACAAAGATACGCCCTTTCCTCTGTTGCTCGACTGCTAAAACTCTGACTCAGGCCCTCATTCTCTCCCGTCTCGATTACTGTAACTTCCTGCTGTCTGGTCTTCCTGCCTCTCACCTGTCTCCCCTACAATCTATCCTAAACGCTGCTGCCAGAATCACACTACTCTTTCCTAAATCTGTCTCAGCATCTCCCCTGCTGAAATCCCTCTCCTGGCTTCCGATCAAATCCCGCATCTCACACTCCATTCTCCTCCTCATTTTTAAAGCTTTACACTCTTCTGCCCCTCCTTACATCTCAGCCCTAATTTCTCGCTATACACCATCCCGACTCTTGCGTTCTGCTCAAGGAAGTCTTCTTTCTACCCCTTTGTATCTAAAGCCCTCTCCCGCCTTAAACCTTTTTCACTGACTGCCCCACACCTCTGGAATGCCCTTCCCCTCAGTACCCGACTAGCACCCTCTCTATCCACCTTTAAGACCCACCTTAAAACACAACAGCTTAAAGAAGCATATGAGTCCTATAGCACCGTGGTTAATACTATACACAGGATACATAAAGCTTGGCCCCCTGCAGACGCACTTACCAGAATGCCCTCCTACTGTCTCTGTACATTCCTCCTACCTATCAATTAGACTGTAAGCTCCTCGGAGCAGGTACTCCTCTTCTTTTTTTAAATGGCCCCAAATAATATACATTAACCCAGGGGGTACTCAATCCAGTCCTCAATTCCCCCCCCCCCCCTTCAACAAGTGAGGTGTTCAGGATAGCCATATCAGGATAGCCACCTGTGCTGAAGCAGGGATATCCTGAAAACCTGACCTGTTGATAGCCCTTGAGGACTGGAGTTGGTAACCCCTTTTCTAGTCTATACGATTCTTCCCTAAGGTGAAACAGTGGATTTTTACTGTTATCAATATTCCCACATTTTGAGTAGATGATCCAAAAATCAACCAATCCGACTGACAGAACAAACAAAGTCAAAGCTGATTAGTTGCTATAGTTATGTCAGATAAACGTCTGCTTATCCTAGGCATTAATCTGTGGCATGAATATATTTGTGGCAACTCAGAATATACCAAGAGAAGAACAGAAATGATCATTCTTGCTATGCAGCTTGGAATTAGTTTCCTGCCAATCCAACTCTCTGTGCAACAGATAAAGAACTCTCCAGCCTCCGAGAAGAATTGCATTGAGTCTATTCAGACACTTCCCTATGGGGAACTATGCCACAAATGAACTATATGATGCTCTCATTTGGGTAATACAGCTATGTATGGGTGATACTGACCGCTCCCAAGATCGTTTGCTCTAAATAGATACCTCTCTTAGAAGAAGTGGCTAAATCGGGCTACTATGAAAAAGTAGTGGTACTGTGTTTGAAAGCCGGAGAGCATCATTCTGAATGAAGTGACCAAGCTTTAAAGACCCAAATATAACACATTTATTGCATATTTATACTAGGATAATATAAATAAAATAGAAAGGGAGAGTTGTTTTTGAACCCGCACTCTGATTCTGTAATACAGGATGACGTGGGGGGGGGGGAGAGTTTGGAAATAATGGTAATAATTATCCGCCTGCCTATCACTGTCACTGGTAACAGGGAAATTAATGGCTTAACCCAGGAGTTCTCAACTCCAGTCCGCAAAACCACCCAACAGGTCAGGTTTTCAGGATATCCAGCTTCAGCAGGTGGCGCTGAAGCAGGGATATACTGAAAACCTCACCCGTTGGGGGGGGGTGGGGGCGGTCTTGCGGACTGGAGTTGAGAACCCTTCGGTTAACCCTTTCACTGTCAAAAGGGACCCATAACAAATTGCCGATATGCTACTTAGTGCTTTGCAATGTGTTGCAGGCCCCTCTGGCAGAGAAGGGGTTAAAATGTCCACAGACAGGACACTGCCAGAGAGCCATTTAGTAACCGTGACCCATGAGGACACTGTTCCCACGTGGCTCTGTGGCAGAAGCCTGTCCAGCGGGCATCTCAGAGAAGGGCAAACACCCACGTGAAATAATGATACTGTGTCTCTTCTTACCCTTTGTGTTCTGCATTACCTACAGGAAAGGGAACCAGCAGAGCAGATTGCTGCTTTAAAGTATTTTGAGGGGAGGGAGGGATATCACAAAATAAATGACAATAATATTTCCTATATTCTTCTAAGCGACCCTCATTTTTCCTCTCCATAACGTAGCACGCTAGCAATATATGCTTATTGCTTTTAGAGTTTTGACAAAGGAACAGAATGACTTTGATTTCCTTCACTGGACATAAGGGTTTCGATTCCACGCTTATAATATTTGAAGCAGACAAAAATTGGGTGTTTATTATCGAGTGAATAGATGTTGCATTGGGGTGCCCTTCTCAAATACGTTGTTTTTTTGGGGGGGTATTGCACATTGCATAGGAAATATACAACAATTCTACAATAAATACCAAATTATATGCAAGGAGAGAGACTATGGAGAGATTTGTAGAAATACTTCATATGACTATAGCTAGGGTGCAAGATATGTATCATTGGCAGAGACGGAAAGACTTACGAGAAGGTGACAAAGCATTCCTGCCACTGAAAGGGGCTTGGCATCTCCAATCACACAGGGTAGAGGCAAAAAAAGGGCTTCAGAAATATAGAATCCTTTTTAGTCCCCAATTCCAAAATCTTCATTGCAAACCTCCCGAGGTTTTGGAATTAGGGAATCAAAATGAAAGAACAAGTATCTAAATGTCTACAGTAGGTAGGGTAATGGACAGACTAAAGTGACTATGATTTCCTCCACTGGAAAGAATGCTTTTGATTCCATGTTTGTAACGTAAGTCCTAAGCAGGGGTGGCCAACTCCAGTACTCAAGGGCCAGCAACAGGTCAGGTTTTAAGGATATCCCTGCTTCTGCACAGGTGGCTCAATTGGTGACTTAGTCGTTGACTTGCATTTTCGTTGACCGAGCTGCTGATTGAGCCACCTGTGCTGAATCAGGGATATGCATAAAACCTGACCTGTTAGTGGCCCTTGAGGACTGGAGTTGGCCACCCCTGTTCTAAGCCAACAAAGAATAGGGTGTTCCATATAGATATAATACACTGTAGATTGATAATAGACAGAGGCTGCATTACGTATCAGCTGTCAGTATCAATGGGATCTATGTACCAAGGCAAAACCACTCCAACGCATGTATCAAAGAAAACCATCCTAGTACTTTCAATGGGACTTTTTTCTTTGAAGTCGGCAAAGGAAGAGTAGCACTCGGTTTGTATAATAAACCTAGATAGAATATTATACAAGATGGAGGCTACTCTTGCTCCCCCATGTCACGGCTACTGGAGGTGTATCCAAGCAGCTGAGCACCCGCAAATACTACTGTTTCTCTGATAGAGTGCAGACATAGATGTGCAGAAGTCCGTGCTATGCGTTTCTCTCTGACACATACAGTGGGCTTCAGGTCCTGTTCACGGAAGTGTTCCTTGCTACAGCAACCCCTTTTGTATTTTTCTGTGAAACATTTTCTTTCGCTAAACAATTTTAGCGCCAGCAAGATCAGTCAGTGCCGCATCTGAGCTGAATTTCAGTATCAACCGGAAGCCTCCAAAAGAGAACGTTTCAAAATTGAGTAGCAGAAAAAATACTGAAAAAGTGGTGTTTACACAGAACCTCTTCCCAGCTGCAGGGTGTGTATGGGTGGCAGGTGCATGAGGAATTGCAAGAGACCAGAGGTGGTTCAACACGGAACTCAACGTCTCGTCAGAAATAGAACATATGGTAGCAGGTGATGATATTGTTACATTAGGAAATAAAATCAAATTGCACATACATTTTTTAATAGTGCGAAAGAATATTGGGAAGACGTACATGGTCTACCAACATTTTAATGCAAAATTGGAGCAATTCCAGGGCAAAAAAACCCTGCACCACATGTACCAAGGAAGAATCCCATTTAAATATATTAGACTGTTTTCGTTGATACATCAGGAACACTTGTTTTGCCCCAGAGAAGGTTGGGAGGGTCACTTTGGTGAGCAGGAGAAGAGCCACAGATAGAGGACACCGATTCTCATTCACATTAATGATTCCAACCTGGAGTGCACATTAGTTTCAAAGCGTCCTTGCCCATGCTACATTCAGTGGCCTTTCTCTACTCTTCGCATATCTCTCTCTCTGTCCTTACTATTCTTGACACTTCAGCTACCCTATTACCGATCACTCTGCAGCTGCCCAGTCCCCACAGGCTAACATGGCAATGCTTAAAGAGGCGTTACACTAAGTGGGACTTAGACAATATTGTGAGATGGATAATAGCCCAACAAAACACATGTTCCAAATGCCCATATCTAGTTAGCAACACAGCCCATGCAATGCACAGTCCCTGCTCTGTTATCTGGAGTCCATCTGCACTGATAAGTCAAGGATGTCATATCCTTCAACTCCTATCCTGGGCAATGCTTTTGGTTGAAAGAGATCGGCTGTCATGTTATTCAAGCAGATGATGGGAGTAAAACCATGTGTTATGCCCTGGTACAGAAGGCAGGACTGGAGCTGTGCCAGCTTCAGGCTCTCCTTAGCACATGGTGTTATGCTTTGTTTAGTCACAGGCATCTGGCAAAGGACAAAATGAATAGAAAGGAAAAATAAAGAAAACATCAAACTAGGACCTTGAGGTCAACACACTGTAATTGCTCATTGGCAATTAGGCAGCTTACAACGAGATCACAGTTTGAGTTGGAAATCACTGTGCTAAAGCAACAGTGAGTACTAGATCTGGCCAAGCCTCTGCACTCACACACACTGCTCTCTTCACAGTCTCCCCTTCCCCTCCCTGCCTTCGCTCGGTGCAACGCGGTTGCAATGCCTTGGAGCGAACGCCATTGGCTTTGTAGGCAACCGACTTATATTAACAGCATGCACTTAGCCGGAGTTCACATCGCAATAGGGGAATAAGAGGAGAACCCACCTGCTTCTCCGACATGATGAAAAGTTGCTCTTCATTCTTGGTGAAAGCCATATCCCGTAACACGGGTCCGGAATCCACCACCTGGATGGTCTCATACTGTAAGGCGCCACTGATGGGACCGTCAACACGAATCTGGCAAAAAAATCAAAGACACAAACTGCGTCATTGTTGAGTTCTTTTCTTCATGTTTAGTAGTGTACATTGCTTAGCACAAGCAGATCGGTGTGTGACCTGTGCGATTGGTCACTATAATTGCACACCATACTGCCGTATAACTCAGAAGTTTGCAGACTTCCCACAAAATGTAACGATTTCATTTAACTCGGAATGATAAAGCACAATGTAGGAATTAAATATCATCCTATGAACATCAATAGTGCCGGTCATGCATCTGCATGTGTTTGTCAACAGGAAGATTAACTTTTATTGATACTGTAGTGCCGACGAGTATTCTCAAACAAATCACCAACAAGATCCAGGTACATGCTTGGATACATGCTGGGTACATGCTGGGTACATGCTGGGTATATGCAGCAACATTTAGTGACATTTCTGCAGACAGACTAATGGCCCATCGGATTAACAGTGGGGGGTCCCTGGTAGTCCCATTCAAACTGGGAATCAAACTGAATGGGACTGCCAGGGACCCCTGCTGTGTTAATCCGATGGGCCATTAGTCTCTGCAGAAATGTCACTGAAATGTTGCAGCATGTACCCAGCATGTACCCAGCATGTACCCAGCATGTACCCAGCGTGTACCTGGGTCTTGTTGGTGATAGCCCCAGATTTTCCAAGGCAAGTTTAAGGCAAGTTTTAGATTACACGGCGGCGCACCTGTAGCATGCACAATCCTAAGGTCGCTGTCCCTGACAGCATTGTGACTCCCTCTGATGCAGTACAACAGCTGTTGTGTCAAACACCCACTGGCTTAAATTTTAGAGCAGGGGTGGGCAACTACAATCCTCAAGGGCCCACCGGTCAGGTTTTCAGTATATCCCTGCTTCAGCAGAAGTTGCACAATCAGTGGCTCAGTCAAAGACTGCACCCCCTGTGCGGAAACAGGTATATCCTGAAAACCTGACCTGTTGGTGGCCCTCGAAGACTGGAGTTGCCCCACCCCTATTCTAGAGTATACTTTAGATATTCAGAAATATGGGTTAAACAGTGTTATATATAGACAGACAGGTTAAACGGTGGTATATACACACAGACAGGTTAAACGGTGGTATATACACACAGACAGGTTAAACGGTGGTATATACAAACAGACAGGTTAAACGGTGGTATATACACACAGACAGGTTAAACGGTGGTATACAGGCATACCCCGCTTTAAGTACACTCGCGAGTAAGTACATATCGCCCAATAGGCAAACGGCAGCTCACGCATGCGCCTGTCATCACGTCCTGAACAGCAATACTGGCTCCCTACCTGTACCGAAGCTGTGCGCAAGCGGGGAGACTATAGAGCCTGTTACAAATGCGTTATTTACATCAGTTATGCACGTATATGATGATTGCAGTACAGTACATGTATCGATAAGTGGGGAAAGGTAGTGCTTCACGTTAAGTACATTTTCGCTTTACATAAATGCTCCGGTCCCATTGCGTACGTTAATGCGGGGTATGCCTGTATACACACAGACAGGTTAAACGGTGGTATATACACACAGAAAGGTTAAACGGTGGTATATATATAGACAGACAGGTTAAACGGTGGTATATACACACAGACAGGTTAAACGGTGGTATATACACACAGACAGGTTAAACGGTGGTATATACACACAGACAGGTTAAACGGTGGTATATATAGACAGACAGGTTAAACGGTGGTATATACACACAGACAGGTTAAACGGTGGTATATATAGACAGACAGGTTAAACGGTGGTGTATATAGACAGACAGGTTAAACGGTGGTGTATATAGACAGACAGGTTAAACGGTGGTGTATATAGACAGACAGGTTAAACGGTGGTATATACACACAGACAGGTTAAACGGTGGTATATATAGACAGACAGGTTAAACGGTGGTGTATATAGACAGACAGGTTAAACGGTGGTGTATATAGACAGACAGGTTAAACGGTGGTGTATATAGACAGACAGGTTAAACGGTGGTGTATATAGACAGACAGGTTAAACGGTGGTGCTAACACATGGAATTCAGAAATGAACAAAATATGAACATGACATTGGAGTATAAGAGGGAGAAGTGCCTCCTACTTGGACATTTCTAACACTATCTACCGTTCCACCTATTTAAAACTGTCTGCATAGATTTAATTGTACACCTATTAAGTAGTTCTAATAAATACTGCCGTTTCCCCGCACTGCGCTATCACCGGCTATTTTTGACTTGTTAATATAAAAGTTAATGTGACTTAAAAATCCTTCCTGACTCCTGCAGGGGTAGGGGTCACTTCTTAATGCAAGAGCCAACATTATTTGTCAGCACTTTTAGAAAGCTTGAGTTGCCAAAGGTATATCAGGGTCCCTAATCAGTTTAAAAAGAAGCATAACTCAAAGTCATATACCTATAACTCAGAAGGTTACAGGAGTAGCAACTGACATACGCTGACAAATGGAAATCGCCACTAAAACACTGACTTGCCCTTTGGTCAGAATATGCAGACTGTTCAATTTCTATTTTCTACCTAATTCGAGAACTAAACTAGCGCATTTTTGACTGAAATAAGACTTCTGGTTGATCAGGATCAGCTCGTTTAACATGCAATCGAATATGCTGATGTAATATAAGGTAAGATGTCTTGTATATGCTGTAAACCAATAGATATAAGGCGGAAAAAATATTCCTGCGCCAGAAATAAGAATAGTCAGTAGAATCGTAGAAGAAAATAGGGCAACTGGAAAGGTTCGCCGTGCAGTCAACATGGGAATGTCGTTCTGTAAGAAGAATGGGCTGAGCCCAGTGAAAGCCTCTTGTGACCTTGAGCAAGTCATATGTTCTCCTTTTGCTTTTGGACCAGTCATTTGAGTGTAAGCTCTTTGTGCATGGACTTTCAGATGTATAGCAGCAGGCGTTCTCGCACCCAGCGGGTGATATTGTGCCAGTGAGTGCAATGGCCTCTGCTACATCTGTACAGTATCGTTTTTGCAAATTGTATAAGGTGAAGTGCAACATTAAGCTAAAATTATTAGAAAACCGGGGTGCCTTTTACCTGCTGGGCTCTCTAAGGGCCATGGACCACTCCTACTATCCACTCCTACTATCCACTCCTACTATCCACTGCTACTATCCACTCCTACTATTGTTGTTGGACATCTTTATTATAGTTTCCTAAGTGCTGAACCTCTCAGATAAAGTCCCTAGCACATGTAGAGCCAGTCCATGCCACCAGTAAATGCCACCAGTGCATGCCAACAGTGCATACCACCAGTGAATACCACCAGTGCAAATGTTCACCATGCCATGGCAACAGGACGCTATGACGTCATAAACGTGCTGCCTCATGATATCCCATTGCCATGGCAACGTGGCGTCATTTGACGCCACACGCCCATTTTAACAGGAGCTGCAGGGGAAACAGTACAACTTGCAGGGGAAGACGGAGAATGCCGGGAGACGCCGCCTCAGATAAGCACTCGACAGCGCCCACAATGCACTCTCCCCAGGCAAGTGGGCTAGTGCATTTGTCGAGCCCTGGTTATATGGGTAGCTGAGTAAGGAATTAATTGAGAACATTAATAATTAAAAAGGAATCATTATAATGTCGCAGTGTAATGACCACAACTAATAATATAGAAATATCAAAAGATTTTTAATGTATACAAATATAACTATCGCTCCATTGCTCTCTGAATAATAGGTACAGTTATTAGCTGTTTCAAATAAATGGCATCATTGTTTTAAATCTAAAAAACTATTATACAGGAATATAGTGCATAGGATCAGCCCTAACATAAGGATGTGATTAGGCATCACCATTCTTACTTGCGAATAAACAATCACTCTCCTAACTATTGTCATATTTACCATCATATCATTAAACTGTGACATACTTTGGAATGTTATGTATTAAGCTCAATCAACAAACCACACAAATGTGAATAAAATGTGGGTTCTTGGTAGCAAAGCAGTTTTTGGACAAGGAACAAAGAGGAAGTTAATAGTTTCTTATAGCTGCTTTTTTATCATTTTATTTTTCTTCCATTTGCAAGGCCAATATCCAGAGAACACTAATAATGTAGAAAAATTAATAATCCATAATTCTTTCACCTACAATTGTCTAGTTGTTAAAAGTGCATAGCTTTCTTAGGTTAACATCTTGATTTTCTGGATAAATCTACCATGTCATAGTTTAAGGGATACACTTTGACAAAAAAAGGGTTCCTTTATGGACCGGTACCAGTTGGCTTTGTACAAAGCGTGAAATGTTTCTACATATATGGTGCGCTATGAGGCTGCTCTGTTGATTTACATGTGATACATCTATGGAGAGATAACAATCTGAGAGGGACCACGATGGTACCTATATAGTGCCTGTGGTCTAGGCCAGTGGTTTTCAAATTGTGTTTGGTTATGGAACCCCAAGTGAAATTCTGAGGAACTCTCAACCCTCTCTAATAGCACGTCTGAGATCAGATGCATGGTAAGGAAGCCTAACCATCTCTAATAGCGCCTGAGATCAGATGCAGGGTAAGGAACCCCAACCATCTCATTTAGCGCGTCTGAGATCAGATGCATGGTAAGGAACCCCAACCCTCTCTAATAGCGCGTCTGAGATCAGATGCATGGTAAGGAACCCCAACCCTCTCTAATAGCGCGTCTGAGATCAGATGCATGGTAAGGAAGCCTAACCATCTCTAATAGCGCGTCTGAGATCATATGCAGGGTAAGGAACCCCAACCATCTCATTTAGCGCATCTGAGATCAGATGCATGGTAAGGAACCCCAACCCCCTCTAATAGCGTGTCTGAGATCAGATGCATTGTAAGGAACCCCAACCCTCTCTAATAGCGCGTCTGAGATCAGATGCATTGTAAATTCTTCCATATTTGATACAATTTTCTAATTCCCCTTTAGGGGTGCCCGTGGAACCCAATGATTCCAAGGAACCCTGGTTGAAAAACACTGGTCTAGGCGCTCTATGTGAGTGTTAAATCTTACCACATCTACCTGTTGAACTATTATTGAACGTACTTCCTCATATATCGCCCTTTTCCCTCTCTCTTTTTATCCTGTTTTTGCGGATGCGCTAGTCTGTCTATATCAATAATTTCTTGGGTTTGGAACAGTCTTCATCCAACAGCACCCACGGTATGTGTTTAGTTTAGGATGTATAGAAAATGTACATGTAGATACCTGTACATATATCACTGTGTATTAGAGTGGGTAGCGCTTATCCTTGCTGTTTCTGTATCTTTATTCCCCTGTTTCAGTCAAAATCAGTCAATGTAGCTTTGTGATTTTTAGATAATAAAATTCTTACTCAAATTTTTACTTTCATTGCTTTTGTTAAAAAAAACTCTGCTTCTGCATTTAACAACTGGCGAAAAGTGGCAAAGCTGGGGAAAGTGGCAAAGCTGGGGAAAGTGGCAAAGCTGGGGAAAGTGGCAGAGCTGGGGAAAGTGGCAGAGCTGGGGAAAGTGGCAAAGCTGGGGAAAGTGGCAAAGCTGGGGAAAGTGGCAGAGCTGGGGAAAGTGGCAGAGCTGGGGAAAGTGGCAAAGCTGGGGAAAGTGGCAGAGCTGGGGAAAGTGGCAGAGCTGGGGAAAGTGGCAGAGCTGGGGAAAGTGGCAGAGCTGGGGAAAGTGGCAAAGCTGGGGAAAGTGGCAGAGCTGGGGAAAGTGGCAGAGCTGGGGAAAGTGGCAGAGCTGGGGAAAGTGGCAAAGCTGGGGAAAGTGGCAAAGCTGGGGATAGTGTCAAAGCTGGGGAAAGTGGTAAAACTGGGGAAAGTGGCAAAGCTGGGGAAAGTGGCAAAGCTGGGGAAAGTGGCAAAGCTGGGGAAAGTGGCAAAACTGGGGAAAGTGGCAAAACTGGGGAAAGTGGCAAAACTGGGGAAAGTGGCAAAGCTGGGGAAAGTGGCAAAGCTGGGGAAAGTGGCAAAGCTGGGGAAAGTGGCAAAGCTGGGGATAGTGTCAAAGCTGGGGAAAGTGGCAAAACTGGGGAAAGTGGCAAAACTGGGGAAAGTGGCAAAGCTGGGGAAAGTGGCAAAGCTGGGGAAAGTGGCAAAGCTGGGGAAAGTGGCAAAGCTGGGGAAAGTGGAAAAGCTGGGGAAAGTGGATGACTGTTACTGTGTATTTATTTTCAGTCCCAGGTCAAACGGAGAAATATAGGCCCGTATTTGATACGCTGTGAAGCCGCTTCCCGTGGCTAGAGTACAGTTATGCTCCATTTAATTAAATGAGACTAACATCTTCTCCAGCACAGGGAAGATAACTTCACAACTTATTGTATATGGGATATAGTGAGTAAAACAGAACACAACCAACAAAAAAAAACCATTCCATTGCACTTATATCTCTCTGTCACCTAATACACTATTACAGCACCAGATATACTGTAGGCTGTGCTGATATTCATTGGACCACAGATATCACTAACCATTCAGATCAATTGCTTACAGATGCAGTCTGTGTCAATCAGCATATTGATAATGTGCAACATATGTTGATGCATCATATTGTGATACATAAGAACATGGCTAATGATCAGTCTGGTACCACATCTGTTGCAGTAATCGCCACTGAAGTTTGTCCAGGGACCCAAATCCTGTAGTTATTCCAAAAGAAAGTGAGTTGAGGACATACTTGAAAACGAGAGGTAACTCTCAATGTATTACTTCCTGGTAAAATATTTTAGAAATAAATAAATAGAGTTGAGCACCCCTACACGAAGTAAACCCTTACAACACATGCTTGGGGAAGGTGTCTACACCTTCACCTATAACAGTAAGTCATGAATCCACAGTCCTGATTCAAACCATTTTTCCTTGCCAATTCTTCATCTAGGTCTGTATTCCCCCCCCCCCCCCAACACTTTTCAGTTAAAAAGCTCTAATCTCCTAATTTTCGATGTAGATCTAAGCAAAAACATTTAATTTTTCCTTAATAACCCGAATTGTGTTATTTTAAAGCACAGTATATTCCAATCCCTTTATGATAGTTCCAGAAGCTGGTGACAAGAAACGGAACGGTGATCAAAGCAGGAGATAGAGGAAGATACTGTGCACTGCACACAATATCCATGGAGTGAACAGCTGCTCAGCGTCGTGCTTTGTGTTCTCAAGTTGCTCATGGTGAAAACAGTCTTGGGTCTCTAACCGGAGAACCCTTCCAATGCTGCCCCAGCTACTGCTAATTCTACCTTTATTTTGTAGGACCTCCTAACCTCCACTTTGTACACACATCCTCCCGCTCTGCTTTCCCAAAGCAGAAACCTGTTCTCTTCCAGATCTTTTAAGTTGGAAGCTCTTTGGATATTGCTTGGGTGCTGCAAGAAACTGGATGGTGAGAAGTTCAGGGGAGATTTAAGGACATACGGAGAAGGTGGCGGAATCATGGATTGACACCTCAAAAACGGAAATAAAGAAGGCTTAGAAAAGACACAAGGCTATCCTTAATATGCAAAAACAAAACAAAAGGGTCTTATAGGTGGGGCCAAATGGTTATTATCTCACAAGCCCTCTATCCCATGTACCCAATTTTCCTACTCTATCTGTCCATGAAATGTCTGTTAAGTGACTGTTTGACCTCTGTTCTTTTATTGTAACCATGTATTTTTTTATAACTCTGTGCCCAGGACATACTTGAAAAACGAGAGGTATCTCAATGTACAGTATTACTTCCTGGTAAAAACATTTTTTATCAATATAAATAAATAAAATCTGCCGTTCATTTCTGTTTCGAGGAACAAAAAACATAATTGATGATGTTACGCAAACTAGTTGCAGCTCAAAGGTAAAAATGATCCTTTATATTTATTACAAAAGTATGTAACAAAGGCATTACTCCCATTACATGTATGTGAACATTTCCCAGTGTACTTTGCAGGTTTCTGTACAATTTTAAAGAAAGCCACAAATTTGTGATATTGAACTTCATAAAAGTCACCACGTTTTACAAATCTACAGGGAAATCATAGGATTGTACATAATCATGTTAAATACATCACTTACTATTAGCAGAATTGTCTAAAATAAGATGTTTTTTAGTTTGAACTAAAATGTGCTTTTTGGCAGTGTAAGTGCTCGGCCCTGTAAGGGAGGGTACGTTTGCCTAATGGAACGTCAGACGGAGTTGGTGGAGTTCTTATGATGAACTATCATGTTAACCCTATAACAGCTAACGTATGATCATGCAAGTTTCCGTACCATGTGCATCTTCCACAGGTTTATATCAGCATCACAATCTATTAGATCAGGGGAGAGTAGCTCCTGGCAGAATGCTGTGTCCCGTTCACTGTATCCTGTGTGGACATAATCTGTACGCCTAGAGGCGGTGTCTGGTAATGTTACAATATCGCACAGACATCCATAATGGGAGTAGCATTGAGTCAGGACAGGAGTGGTCAACTCCGGTCCTCAAGGGTCAACAACAGATCAGGTTTTAAGGATATCCCTGCTTCAGCACAGGTGGCTCAATCTTTGACTGAGCCACTGATTGAGCCACCTGTGCTGAAGCAGGGATATGCTGAAATCCTGACTTGTTGCACGGTCTTGAGGACGATGGTTGGCTACCCCTGGTCCAGCACTTGCTGCATGCTCACACACTAGATGCCCCCTCCCCCCCCTAATAATAATGTAGTTGTATATCACAGTATAGAGAGATCTGAATAAAAGGTACAATGAATCTCTGTCCCTGAGAGCTTACAACCTGCGGAGACGGATGGTCTGTAAGGTGCCCTATGGCTTAGCACCACTTAGCAAATATGGCCCAAAGTGGTGAGCAAAAAAAACACAAACTGCTGAGATGGTGTTTGCATCACATTCTGCCACTATGAAGACCAGTAACTACTCCTAAGAGCATTTGCTAGTAAAGCATGTTGTTTCACAGCTGAAAAGAAGCATTGTTTCCCCATTCAGTGTTGAAAGCTGTTTGTATTACTTAGTAATTTGCTGACGGTGTTTCTAGCGCTGCCGTTTGTACAGAATGTGGCCACGTTCCTCAGCTACAATACTTTTATTACAGTTCCACTTTGCGTTACCTCTTTCCAGACTGTAGTTCAAGCTGACCTCCTGCAGAAGAAAAATCCACTAATACGCCCTATGCTCGTGGAACGGCTGCAGCTATTACCATTTTTTTTTCTAAATTTACCCTCAATGGCGCATTGTCAGAATTGGTGCACCTCCTATATCGACCTTGACCCCTTGCAGGCGCACTTACCAGAACACCCTCCTACTGTACGTTCTTCCTACCTACCAATTAGATTGTAAGCTCTTCGGAGCAGGGACTCCTTTTCCTAAATGTCACTTTGAAGCCTGAAGCGCTTCTTCCCTTTATGTGCTATTTCTATTATTTGTTATTTATATGATTATGTCACGTGTATTACTGCGGTGAAGCGCTATGTACATTAATAGCGCTATATAAATGAAGGTTTACATAAAATGCCTGGTTTGGCTGTCACATAAAATCTGAGAGCCTTTGACACATTTTTTCATTCAGTGTTACGGTGCTTAGAATTTTCAGGAACTATCGTCCCCATCCAGTATCAAGGCAAATGTACAGCAAAGAGAATCCTTTCCATCTTGAGTCTTTGAGTATCAAAAGGTCTATTCAATATGCTGTGAAGTCGCCTTACTCTCCGGAAGGTTTCAGCTCTATTCATTTAAATAAGAAAATCTTCCCCTCGCTAGCAAGAGGAATATTGATTTTATAGTGCGGTTTTTAGTTTTTGCTGTTTTACCAGCGCTCCCCTCCTCTTTGTATTCACATCTGTACATGTGTCAGCTTGGGATTTGTCGCATTAAAAGATAAAGATGAAATAACACATTTAATAAACATACAATGTACAGGGGGATGAAGATCAAATCCCGTATCACACACCCAATTCTCCTCCTCACTTTTAAAGCTTTACACTCTTCTGCTCCTCCTTCATCTCAGCCCTAATTTCTCGTTATGCACCATGCTGACCCTTCCGTTCTGCTCAAGGATGTCTTCGGTCTACCCCTTTTGTATCTTTTGTATCTAAAGCCCTCTCCTGCCTTAAACATTTATCACTGACTGCCCCACACCTCTGGAACGCCCTTCCCCTCAATACCCGACCAGCACCCTCTCTATCAACCTTTAAGAACCACCTTAAAACACACATGCTTAACGAAGCATATGAGTAGCTCCATGGCTGATAATTATCACCTCATACATAAAGCTTGGCCCCTTGCCACACTTACAGAACACCCTCCTACTATCTCTGTACATTCTTCATACCAACAGATTAGATTGCAAGCTCTTCGGCGCAGGGACTCCTCTTCCTAAATGTTACTTTTTTGTCTGAAGCGCTTCTTCCTATGATGTGTTATTTGTATGATTTGTTATTTCTATGATTGTCACATGCATTACTGCTGTGAAGCGCTATGTACATTAATAGCGCTATATAAATAAAGACATATATACATACGTACAAGTGACATACCCAACATTACCACAAGCTGTTATTGAGATCTGAAATGTTTTACTTAGTACACACATTGTGTTCCCTCTGCTACACCCCTCTTTCTACAACATACTAATTATAAAGTATATATTAAACTGCTGGGAGGATTTGACATGAATGAACGTTTCCACCAATGATAGATCCGGGTAAGCGGCACTGCAGATTCACAGCTATCTCAGACTCTGAAAAAGGTTAATGCGGCTGTTAATTATAAAGTGTACTGAAGGAAAAGGCCATTCAAAAAGTTAACAGTTATATCTGTCTATATATTCTTCTAATTGAACTGTGGAATTTCCAAGAGAGACGATAGCGATGCATCACTGCCAATAATTTATCCTTCCCCCCTGTTTACGTTTCCAGGCTCTCTCCTTATCAACCGTCCTCCACAAAGTAGACACAATATACAGTTTGACTGTAGTATGCAGAAGAGAATGCAGAGACATCAGGGTCTTCTACAAGAGAAAGGAGATAAGGGTTATAGACACTTCCTGCTAACAGATTCAAATGAATGGCGACCACAGTCCCAAGCAGGGTAAAAGTGAACCCGGCACAGAAAGAAACAGGCTCCAGGGCACTCCTAGGATGATCCAGATCACTTGTAGATCAAATGAAAAAATCGTGGTCCCAGAGTAGAGAAAAAAATGACAAATCTTTATTGCAGTATACAGAAGTAGAAAGATAAAAACCTCCCACGTGTTTCAACCACTGTTTCGTTCCATCTGCCTTTGAGCGCATGACAGCTTCCTGCATTGTGTAAAAGTGAACCCGACAACTTAAACCATGCACAAACAGAGACGCGCAACTTTTTCCGTGGATAAACATGGGCCGAATTTATATGGTTTGGGAACTCGGGCGAAAGTTTTGTACTATACACCTCTATTCACCATTATACACGAGAAGCAGCATTTCTGAAGTCCGGTACTAGGGAAAGCAGAGAGTCGGAGGACAGGGGGGTGTATTAATATGCAGAGAGATCTACCTGCAATAAACGAGCTTACTGACGCAAAAGGGGTGGAGATCGTAGACTGGAGTCGCTCATCCTCCACTCATGAAATACAGGGAGTCTTCCCATTTATATTTACATCATATGTGAGATAATAGGAAATGGGGGTTATTCACACAACAAGAATTCCCATTCAAGTCAATGGGAGTTTCCATTATTAGGGATCAGTTCTAGGGCCCAATCGGCTCCATCGCACTATAATGAATGATCCCCAATGTGGTATACAGTATATTTCAAAAATACAGGATTTAATACTGTTAATATGATGTCTATATAGAGATGAATACCAGTCCACACAGGGTTTCAATTTGATTGTCATAACCATTTCTCTTGCCGAGGTGCCTGTGGAATAGGGACAGTAATGCATTGCTGAACCTTACGGCTTTACAGGGGTTAAAATACAGTCGTTTCTGCTATGCTTCACTTTAACCATTAGGGATCTCCAGGAGCAGCTGTTTTGTTACTTGAACATTACCCTGGGCGGCCTGTTTATATACAGCACACCCATTGACATATCATACAATGAATATCCTCTCCCTGTAGCAAACAGATGCTGATGTTCAAGAATGTTTCCTACAGTTTGTTCAGTAGAAAGATCATTTCAATACTAACAAAGATTTTAATCTTTAATGGAAGAGCCTCCAGTTCCCCTTAGATGGGTCTGATGTGTTCATACAATTGCTTTCATATGGAGTTCCTGCCTCTTATCACCCAGTTAAGGTAAGTGAACTGTATAATCAGCCTACCATGTATACAGTATATAGCTATCCTTATGTGGCACAAACATTTTCTAAGATGTTTCTGCATTAGTATTTCAATATCTACTGTACATATCAATGAATATGTTTTTCTGCAGTGGGGTTACCATTTGGTAATGTCATGCTTAATCGTCTCTAAAGTCAAATATTCCTATGATAAACAATGGATCTTCAAACAAATACCCTATACACCTGTATCCTCACAGCAGCATGTCAATGAATGTGAAATAGAAAAAAAAAGTACTGTACCAAGTACAAACAGTACACATTTGCCGTAGGGGCACATTTAAGGCCTCACCCTAGAGGTCTCCTAATTCCAAGACAGCATCTGAAACAATGCCCTTCCTTCTCTCAAATGTATCCAACTCACACCGACTTTATACTATACCACATGGAATCTGTCAGGCAGAGCCACATGTCTTACAATGTCCCGTGTTTCCTACCACTCAATAGTGCTTTTCTTTCACTCACAAGGTGGATACAGAAATGAAACTATAGACTTGACCTAATCCAAGGAGTATTAGGACATGGTTACCATCCTGTGTGACCCAACACATAATGTCAGGCCGAAAAAATAGCAACTCTTTCAACAGGCTCACCCCCCTTCTATGGTTTTCTGTGAACACGGCACATAAAACCCCCATTCACGCAAACGGCTTCTTTTCACTGAGCTTTGCTTGATCAGGTTCCAGAGTCTCCGTGAAAGCTGCTGTAACAGAAAACCAGCTCCCAGTGTTTGACGTCAGCAGCTACAGGGTTAATGGGAGGTCATTTACAAAAGACGCCTAAAAAAATCAAAAAAAATCTTCGGGTCTCTGGTTTCCAAAATGTATCACTAGCAGGTGGGTTTCACGAAGGAAAATCCAACGTAGACATCTGTTTGATGAGAATATAAAAGCATTCCAGCCAACAGGTACACAGTACAATTCTGGGGGAGAGATGAAAGAGATCTATACATCTTGTGTTGTGTAAAAGATACTTTTTATGGTGGAAAAGGTACAAATAATATATACATTTTTGTTAACTAAATAGCAGAGAGTTTCCTTGTATGCTGCGATTGGTTATTCTAATGATTATTATTTTATGCTTTTACTTTAATATAGTGGCAGGGATGAAGTATACAGTGTGCAGCACTTTATGTCCTAAGCATGAGTCTTGACCAAGGTCCGACCTTCATCATGGCCACCAGTAAAAGCTTTGGATTAAAAATCCACGAGTGTCAAAAAAATTGTTGCAGAGACATCATACATGTCTTCCATGTGTCGTTGAGAAGACAGACTGAGCTTTAGTTTTCCAGGTTCCCTTAAGTGATAGCTTGAAACATGTTCTTCAATCAAGCCTTGGAAAAATCAGGCAAGCTTGAAGGACACTAATGGTGAGGAATAATCAAAGAGTATGCGAAAAAAGGTTTAAGACACAGGTGATCAACTCCAGTCCTCAAGACCCCACAGTAGGTCAGGTTTTAATGATGTCCTAGCGTCAGCACAGGTGGCTCAATCAGTGGCTCAGTCAGTTACTGAGCCACTGATTTAGCCATCTGTGCTGAAGCAGGTACTGATTGAGTCACCTGTAAAAAAGTTCAGGGATCTTAAAAAAAAAAACACAAAAAAACATCTTTTCATACCAATTTAACCAGTTATCTGTTCTCCATTTTTTACACCTCAACATTTACCTAGTTCACCCCAAAAACGCACATTTTCAGACTTGCCTGGCATGCCAAAAAATGCCCATTAGGGTAAATCACTCTGTATATAATATCGCACCACGATGCACAGGCCTTTCCAAAACCAAAGGGGTTCATTGCAAACAAGTCACAAAATATCAGTGTATTTTATGATGTCGATATCAGCCCCCGACAAATGTAGCACAGTAGGTGAGCATTAGGGAGGAAATATGGTATAATCCAATGTCAGAACGTTATTATTATGATGATGTATTCATGCAGTTTCATTGATTTCAGTTACATTATGTAGTGCTATTGATCTAGCTATTATGCCCTATTTCTCTCTCCCTCCGTTTGAGGTTGCCATGCGAAGGCTGTTAAATGATCTGGACCAAATTATCTCATAGCCATCAACAATTTAACAGTATGGGTTCCACGTTTCCAAGTGTCCTGGTTATGCTCCGGTGAGACGGTGAGGACACGATCCATGCCTGCCGTTGTATGTAGCACTGTAATCTAAGCTGTGCTGTACCTGGGGTTTGCCAGGCACGTGTAATCCTTTCCTGAAGAGCTTGCCATCCTTTTTGCAACCCGGAGGAGTATAAAATGACTGGTGTCGT
Source organism: Ascaphus truei (assembly GCF_040206685.1). Taxonomy (NCBI): domain Eukaryota; kingdom Metazoa; phylum Chordata; class Amphibia; order Anura; family Ascaphidae; genus Ascaphus; species Ascaphus truei. The sequence continues at coordinate 12,132,740 of NC_134487.1, forward strand.
GGCGTTCGCATACAAGGATTCTGCAACTCTGCGTGTGCGGACGCCTGGTCTCAACTGAAGATTCATAGTACATTATCTAAATGGATCCGTTTCCACAGCTGAGGGGAAAGTATAAGGACTTTTATTCAAACATAGGCGACCAGGGAAAATCAGCCGCATTCTACGCCCCTGTCCTGGCACCGCTATCTCCTGGTAACTCGTGTTACCCCTACAGTACGTTGGAATGAAACTCCTGATGCGTGCACCCAAGCAGCGGAACGGACCCATTCAGTTTATATATTAGGAATGCAGAAAGACTTACGCCAAGTCAGAAGGAGTTGGCACTGGGATATGAAACGGGTGCTCCCACTTTAAAGGCAGTGCTACCATCCCTGGGTCACTACTGCCCCCTAAACAAGGTCACCAACTCAATGGTATAAGAGTCATTTTGAGTTTGTCCCTATTAACATGTTATCGAACAAGTTTGCTTCAGTTGTGGTAAATTTGCTATTAAAGCTGCAGACCCAGAAATATCCTATGTGTGCTTTTTTTAAATAAATCAGTTCTGTACTATGAGAAGATACTTGTAGCATTAAAAAAACAAAAAACAAAAAAAAAAACCTGTGAATGACATTTTTTATATATTATAATATAACAAGCCTTGTTTGTTTCTATAGCGACCATTTAAAAAGTCACACCCCCTTCCTCTTCTGAAACAATTTCCGGCACACCCCTTTTTGAGCCCTGCCCTCTCTCTAGCAGCGCACCAATTGTATCTAGCGACGGCCTGGTCACATGATCTTCCCCACAGAACTCTTCTGCTGCACTGACAGCCATTTAGTGAACCCCCGAGCCGAATCTTCGCCGATCGATCACAGGAGAACAGATCGATCGGCAACTTAGCTAATTACTTATCATTGTGTGGATTGTATTGATGCGCATATCAAAGGCAACACAAATGTTTTTTGTGTGTGTTTTTTTAAACAAACAGCAGCTTGGCCTGCAGCTTTAACATGGAGAGTATGTTTATACAGTATATACACCAATGTATTTGGTGGTAACATGAATGGAAGTATTGACTCAACATGCTGATTATATGAAGCCTGTGTCTACTTATTTCATGTCTAACACTACATAGGTTACGGCCTCCATTTCTGAGCCATTATACAAAAAGTGATTCAGGCTCTAAACGAACACAAGATAAATGGACTGGAACGAGTAAATAAGGTCGCAGAAACAGAAGAAGATCCACTAATAAGATATTAGGAAAGGAACCTCTTCTGTTCTGCATGCTGATCCCCATGTAGTGGCCTTTGGTGACGCTGGTAAGAGATTAAAGTGCCTCAGTGCAGACTGCTGTTACATTACAAATCTCACCTACTTCAAATACCTCAGGAACTGGGGAAGTCCAAACAAGGTGACCCATTAAATAGGTAAATATCACACCTGGAAAAATAAAACACATTCTGTATATCGAAGCCTTTCCAGCCTCTTGTAATAGATGTGTATCCTTAGCCAGCAAATGGCTTATCTTTCCAGTATTGCATTTAGGACAAAACCGGACAGCTGTGTGTCAGGGGACCGAACTCACAGACTGCCCCCTATCCCACGGGTGCTCAACTCCAGTCTTCAACCCCCCCCCCCCCCATCAGGTGAGATTTTCAGGATATCCCTGCTTCAGCACAGGGGGCTCAATCAGAGGCTCAGTGATTTAGCCACCTGTGCTGAAGCTGGGATATCCTGAATACCTGACTTGTTGGGGGGTAGGGGGGCTTGAGGACTGGAGTTGAACACCCTTGCTCTATACCCATCCATGAAACATCACTGAACGCTTGGAAAGGGTGAGATCTCTTTTCTGAGGTTAATCTCCCCATTGACATCATTTTCTGGGCCGTTAGCCGTCACTTTTACAGAACATTTTACACTCAAAAACATGTCTCCAATCCGACATAGAACATACCAAAACCAAGGGAAGAACAATAGGAACCCGAGATATGTGAGAAGGGGGAATAAAAAGGGAAAATACCAAAAAACATATACTTCAATTAATATATCAATATAAAAGAATGTAATAATGAACACAACTTTTATTTTATAAATGTGTATAAATGATATGCTGCCTCAAGTAGGATGAGTGTGTCGCCTATTTCAACGTACAATATAAGTGGAATGCTTGAAAGAAAAACACAATGTGCAAACTGTGCCCGAAAACGAGCTTCTACTTTCTGCTCTTTAGAAACTGAGAAGTCATTTAAAAACGATGGATTTTGTCACTTGCTGGAGTGCCCGAGTGGCCTTCAATGTGCGGGGCGCATGCGGAGACCCCTTAATAAAACAATGATAAGAGCATAAAAGAAATACGCCTAAAAGACCTGGAGACCCGTAGTTTATCGCAAACACTTTTCTCTGGAACCTAATAGAGATCCTATATAAGCAGGGGGGTTGAATGTGTTAAGCTGAGTGTTTGAGGAAGGATATTCACATTGTACACATAATTACCACATGGGTTTAATAAAATGATATTATTGTATACAACAAATTAACACTTTTTAGAATTTTCTCAGTGTAATATATATATATATTTATGTGAGCTTTTGTCTTTTTTGTTTATGTATATGGAATACATTTTAAAACAGCACTGTGTCTCTCCCTGGCAGGCTCTCTCAGAGAGCTGGGACCCTGGGCATGTCGGGCTTGGAACGTCAACAAGCCAATCTTGAAATAAAATTGCCATTTATTCAGGCAGCTAGTGCAGAGAACAGAGAACGGGTGTCACATGGCAAGAACGGGTCTGGCTAACAACCTGGCCGCAGCGTTCTGCACCAGCTGCAGGCGGCGCAGCTGTGCTTCCGGAAGACACAGGTAGAGCGCATTGCAGCAGTCCTGGCGTGAGGACACAAAGGCACGGACAAGCGTAGTAAGATCATCTGGGGGGGGGGGGGGTCAAGTGCTTAATCCTGGCGATGTTCTTTAGGTGGTAGAATGAAGATTTGATCACAGCTGTCACCTGATGTTTAAGGGTCACACTCAAGGACAGCACCAAGATTCCCCCCACGGATAGAGTGCAGCAGCTGGGAACCCCTAAACTTAAATTGTGAATTTCCATGTCTTACTGCCCCAATCGGCACTATTGCAGTTACACGAATAACCTTCAAAATCTTTAAAATGTCAGGAAAATGTCAAATAATCATTAGCTATCCAGGGAAAATTTCATGAGAAGGCCTCTATTCCGAAGCCAAAAATGACAATATGGACCGGTGTTTTCTAAATCAGAGGCAAACGTGTTCGGGTTTTTTAGCCATATAGTTTCTGCAAAATTCATACAGACAAGACAGGAGGAGCTTCATACAAACAGAGCGCCTTCCAACGGGGCAAAACTGATTTCTCTGGAGTAAGACCAATGCTGTCCCGCAGTGAACAAGGGGAGTAAGGTTTCAGTCACTCAATCCCAATCTCAAAACACAAGACGTCTTCAGTGTCAGACTGGCCCAACTGGTGTCCTGTTTCTCTCCCGTTGCCCTTGTCTTTGGAAACTCACACTAATGGGGGAAGGTGATGTCACATTGTACACAGAGCTAATTAGAGGTGACACAGAGCTGAGTGTAAAATGAAACACATCACCTACTTCGTTTAACCGGGGCTGGAAAATGTCGAGGTGTGTGGTGTTGGTTCTGATAAGAAGCCAGTAGGGTTGGCAGGTGTCCGGCATTGAACTGGACTGTCCAGTATTTGGATACTCTGTCCAGTAAAAAATGAGAGGTACTGTAATACTGGACATGTATGTGTCCGGTATTTTCCTCCCTGGACATAGTGACCTGACGCACCTTTCACCATTGAGTCCGGTATTTTTGGAGAAGCCACCGAGCAACCCTAGAAGCCAGTTATGGAATCTGGATGGTACCATGACCCAAAAGCCCAATCAAATTGTTCTCTATGGTGCAATTCAACCTCGATTTTATACCGTCTCTGATAACATACAAGTGATAAAATGAGGCAAAGGAAGACGAAATGAGTTGTGATCCTAACAGGAAGCAGGAGATGTGGGGTGGGCGCCATTTATACCTATTGCTATGCACACTGCTTGCTTCTTATGTCCGGAAATACTTTATCCGAACGTTTCAAAGGATTTTAAACACATTCTCTATTTGTATTTAGAATTGGTGGGAAAATTGTCATATGTAGTTCATAATATGAGCCCTCACTGACACCACCAAACATAGCGTGTTAATTAACATTAGCACAGACGCTGTCCCTGGTCCTGTACAGAAAATATCCCATGAAATGGACTTTTTCCACCTGCTCCTGCACCACAACATGCAACTAATGCAAAGTTAGAGAAAGGTTCGGAGAGAAATAATCTGAAGTTTCAGGAACGGATATACAGTAAAAAGGAATTGAGTTCTTTTTAGAGACACAATTAGGGTTATTTAAGTTACCGTTATATTTAAAATAATGGGCTAATGCATAAATAGAGCCACAATCCCATTCTGTTTTATCCAGATCACTGTTCTCTGTGAAATATTGCATTGTTTTCCTGCCTTGGGAATAACAAAATATACAACTTTCTTTCTGGACCCTCTAATGTCTTTATAATTCTGCCCTGATCACTGCAACATAGGAATTGCTGCATTCTTTCCAAAATACACATCAGCAACTAACTAACTAGTAACTGGTGTCTCACGACAGCTGCGGATACATTTTGCTTTATTGTGCTTTTCCTGCTTGGAACAAGGCAGCTGTTAATAACGCCAGATACGGTGTTAAATGTTAGTGTGTTTGCACGTGATTGTAACTTGGGGATCTCTGAGCATCGGCGAGATCTGCGGTCACGCGGGCAGCTGAAGTCACCCGGTCACTGTAACCAAAGACAAAGCGGTTTCAACATAAGGTCAGAGACGGAGACAAGGCAAGGTCACGGGTTCAGAGACAATACAAGCGCCTGTTGTTACAAAGGCCAAGGGATTGAATACACCTATCAAATGCTGCCTGCAAGGGAGAGTGTTCTTACACAGAGTGACTGGCACTCTTACCCGGAGACTATTTCCAAACTGCCTTTGGCTCCTGTAACCTCGCTGCTTCTGTCTCTCTGTCTCTCTCTCTCTCTCTCTCTTATCCTTTTTGCCTTTGTCTTCCTCTCTCTTTCTTTACCCCTTTATTTCTTTTCCCTTTCTCAGTCCATCTGTATGATTAAACGCGACACATTGTATCTGTCACCGTCATTCTAGGTCTGTTATACGCTTTACTTCCCCAAAAGAGATCCATCGTTAATGTCTTAATCTAATAGCAATCATATTTGATAACCCCTTCTGGTCACATTTTAAATTTGTTGTTATATATTATTATTATTACCGTATTATTATTATTATTATTATTATATATCAACAATTTAATTTCCTGTAGATTCTGTCCCATATTTACTAAGTGGTGCTACCTTAGACGATACCTTCCTGTGCCACAAGACACGTTACTGCCTAATCATCTGATTGGGCTATAAGGTCTCTTCCTTTCCTAAAAGGTGGGTGGGATCAGGATGAGCAAAAGCAATCACTTAACCCTAGAGTATAGGGGTGGGGCAACTCCAGTCTTCAAGGGCCTGCAACAGGCCAGGTTTTGAGGATATCACTGCTTCAGCACAGGTGGCTCAATCAGTGGCTCCGTACACAACTGAGCCACTGATTGAGCCACCTATGCTGAAACAGGGGTATCATAGCCTGCCCTAGAGTTTCCATGAGCCCGCTATGGACATGGCCATTCGGGCACTGAACTGGTTAATATTATTTGTCAGTGATCATCATTATACATGGCTACATTGACTACATCCGAATGAAAGTGATACTCAAGGATCATTGGTTTGCGATGAACACATTAAAGACATTCCAGCTCTGCGCACAAGACCATAAAATACACAAGCAAAGTAATATGATTACAAGAGAATGAGGAAAACAGTATGATGCATATGTAATCAGCAATCCAAATTGGAACAGTAAAAATAAACTAAAACAGCTAATTCTTAACTGACTAGTTTGTGTGTGTGTGTGTGTGTGTGTGTGTGTGTGTGTGTGTGTGTGTGTGTGTGTGTGTGTGTGTGTGTGTGTGTGTGTGTGTGTGTGTGTGTGTGTGTGTGTACCTAATATACAGTATTTGAAACAGTCAGTTGGCGGGTGACACACATTTCAAGACATTAGGTCACTTTAAAGTGCATTGCCATGTAGGTCCGAATGGAACTAATGTATGTACGTGCATATATTTGTATTTATGTACATTACCAACCATGTTCGCAGGGTGTGAGGGAGTTCCACAGGTACGGGGGCAGTGTGGGGACGGGGTGGGACGTTTGGCCGTGACCAAATCGCCACCGGCACTCCACCGCCATGACTGCTCAACGCAGGTCGCTTCGCCGTTGGTCACCTCGCCACCTTCCGCCATCTTTAATTGTCCTCTGATCTCTCCAGCCGCAGGGCACCTCTGTCCTTGGATCTCCCCAGCCACAGAGTACCTTGCGTCTCTCCACTGCATTTGCGAGTGCGCCCGCGCGAACGTGCTCACCACCAGGACACGCAGCGCGGCTGCCAGAAGCCGTGACACATTGTTGAATTTAATGCATCCTGGCTGTTGTGGGCCGCGCCGAGTGTCCTGGCGGTGAGCACGTACGCGCGGGGGCGGGCTCACAAATGCAGTCGGAGTGGCGGCCGTGCAAGGTGCTCTGCGGCTGGGGAGCTCTGAGGACATTTAAAGATGGCGGAAGGTGACGAGGTGACCGGCGGCGAAGGCGACCAACGGTGAGTAGTTATGGCGGCGGAGCGACGGTGGCGATTTGGTCATGGCCAAAGGTCCTAGACCAGTGAAGGAGAGAGAGAGCAGAGGAGGGGGACATGGTGGGAAATGGTTTGAAGTGTGATGGCGCCCAGGGGTACAAAGCATCACTACTTTCTCTTTACAAAGGCAGAGTAATCACCAGCTTCGGGTTTGCCCTCTTATTGTTCCGCTTTCTCTAAGAAGAGAAACTGATTTACTTGCAAAGACTGCGCCAATTTATTTTAATAACATACATATTTCAACTATAAGACCCCACACATCCCTGCCCCGATGTTTAACAGGTTCAGGATGTTTGGAAATCAGGAACAGCACATACACTTTTAGTGAGCCACTTCAACTAGTCAGAGAGAACGAAGGCCCATATTCACTAAATGCTGCTAAGCTTTAGCATGACTTTACTCCCATTAATATGGGAAACCCCTCATATGAATGGGAGTAAAGGGGTGCAATAGCTTAGACCCCCTTTGTGGATTTGGGCCTAAGAGGGTAATTATATATATTCCAGAGTGCCCAATCAGGACTTTTTTGCCTGAAAACCCTCACTGATGTCAATGAGGGTTTAGGTCCAAAAGTGGCCCAAACGGCCAATTTTCAGCATACACAATTACCCCCTAAGTTTGTCATTAAGGAGACTTGCAGGATCCCAAACGATTCTATTTCTAGCAGCCCCCGGGGACCTGCTATGAACTTTTACAAAGGCCCCTATGCAAGTTGCTGCAAGGAAATCAATCCTTTGTAAAAGAGTTCAGCTCCATTTAAATGAAGTCTTCTGTTCCCCAGGATACAGTAGCTTCACTAAATGAGACAATTAGTCCTGAACACCCTTTTCTGCATCTGTCCACTAGAGGGCCACATACTGTACCCTAGATGACCCAACTGCACTCGTACACTAGCAGGAGAATAAAGTCACTGTCAAACTCTGCACAGGCGTGACGAATGCCTGAGTACTACTGTATGCTGACCTTCATACAACTTAGATTGTAAGCTCTGCCGGCCCAGGCCTTCCTTTGCCTTGTGTTGTCATTTAGCGGTTTGTGCTTTTCCCCATTGCTTGTATTTAATTTACCTTTGATTGTCATTTTGCAAAGCGCTGTGTACACTGTTGCTGCTATATAAATACAATTATACATACCTGCTCGGGCCTTTATTCAAGCTGCTGTGAAACCACTTCCCCATGCTGGCATAGAGTTCAGCTCCTTTGAAATGGATGGGACTATATACTTCTTCACTTCTTATTGAATAACGCCGCAAATATTTTTAACAGTTAATTTTAAGATATTTACGTCCTTAAATATATGAATGGTTCCAAAAAACATTCCTCTAGAAGTAAGACTCTAAGTAGCAATTTTTCTTTTTTGTTGGGACCCGGTAAAACTGCTCTTCTGCCCCCTCTCCCCGCCCCGAACCTTGTTTTCCGTATCTTTGAGCTACTTATCATTTCTGAGATAACAAGCCCTGAAAAACAAGGTCAAATGGATGGATACAAATCGCTGCCAAGTATTAGCATACCGATCATGGACAGATCTTATCCGTACCGGAAATCACAAACAACTCGTTCATCTGAAATATTTGTTTGGGGGGGGGGGGGGGTTACTTTTCAGATCAGCCCAGCTACAAATATTCCTGATTAAGCAGAGCTAAGCTATGTAACCCCTCTTACAGTAGATCTAGCCCCCAGTCTGATACCTGTTGCTGAGGCGGGGGCCTGAGTTCTCCATTTCTTGGTGATGAGACACACGTAGCTTAAGATCCAACAACGGGAGACAACTACAATTACGTTTGTAATATAACCAGTTTTATATAGAAAATATAGATACTTTAGGAAGCTTGTGACCCGTAACAAAGGATCACCACATGCATATTATAACATCTGTAACGTTGCTCGCCTCTGAATAGGAAGCGGACCTGCAGGGCTGAGGTAGGAGGATAAGATCACCGACCAGAGCCAGGGGACAGAGTCCTGTTAGAGAAGTCATGATCCAGGCAGAGGTAAAGGCAGGCGGCAAAGGTGCAAGTCCGGGTACACGCCGGGGTCAAGGCAGGCGGCAAAGGTGCAGTGGTCGGGGTAACAGGGAATCCAAAAGAACAGGGAGGGCTCAGGAATCCGAACACAAGGGGGCCAGGCACACAAGGAAATGCATACAATGCTCAGGCAGGGGCTTGGAGTCACTGGCCGCTATTTTAAGCCCTGCAACAGGTGCAGCCAATTCAGGAAGAAGCTTGCCAGGAACCAAGACGGCTATAAGAGCCAAGTAAGGGCAAGCTCCAGCAAAACGCTGGACCGGAACCCTTACAACATCAGCATAACATTCCCAATAAACACTGCGCAGGTGTATGTCAGTGTCTGGAGGATACAGCCACCCAATCCTGGGTATCTAGGCCTATATGATGGTGCTGGCACGCTGTTGCAGCTAGTTAATGCAACTAAGCGTAGAAAAATACTTCGGTACCACTATTAGCTGCAAACGTTGTGGCTCCCCTCCGACGGTGCTCGCTCCTCTGTGCGGCTTCCTGGTAATGATCTGCTGTTCTCCCTCCAGTCAATGTCCGCTCTCTCTCCCGGGTCACACACTATAAAGCCCCAAGCCGCTCAGGTTCATGCAGATCTCCCTCACACGTGCCCTGCCAACCCACTCTTAAAGGCTCCTCTCCCCTTAGTCCCACCTCTTCCAGTGCTTTGGTTATTGACTGATCCTATGTCCATCATGTCACATGTCCATTGCACGCTGCCGAGGAACCTGGCTGGGAGGTGTGAGTGCGTTGCTTGCATCACACTGGGGGTTACAGCTACAACATACCTTCCGATACCTGAACATACCTTACAGCCCTCTCATGTGAACGGCTGTCAGGTATCTTCCAGCGCAGGAAGGGGTCTTATGACATAGCAGCGTTTACTAAACATGACCCATAATGTTTTGCAACGCCGAGTAAAATCAGATTAATGTATGCCCCATTCTGTCAAAAAACAACTGAAGGGGAAGGCTTCCTCAGCACAGGAGGGGTTAAAATAGACTTTGCTTACTAACACGCAGAAATTGCAAAGCTCGGTAATGTTGCTGTACTATTAATTGCATCCAAAAAGGTCTAAATTGCCCTGGCTTCCCTTTGATTGAAATAAATTGATCAAAGGCTGTGTAATTAAATGTCTTTGAAAACGCTTATTTCGTTGCACAAAAGGAACGTTTGTTTAGGAGAGAGGCACTTTTTTCAGTATTGTTGCTGTGCTGTAATATTTTCATATTGTTTGTAATAGAAAAGAAGATGTCACTGTAAAAAAAAAAAAACACAGAAAACTATTATTTATGTTGACCTTTGCACTCAGCCACCTTCTCACAAATAGTCTCAAATGTATTTATCTTCCTGTTTTAATTTGAGTGGATACAGCAGCGTGTCTGGGAGAACAACACAGACTAAATTCTTCCCTATCTGGAAACGCTCACAATGTAACGCGGGCACGTCTCATACCTTCAGGGTGATGGTCCTTAGTGCGTTTACAACCCCCCCCAAACGTATCCTGGTATTCCTCTGCAGGTTATAGGTCATGCTCACGTGGGCCAATAAGAAGACACAAGGGTTGCCGTCATGGCTTCCTATTGGCCCCTGTGATGCAGGACATTCAAGCCGCATTTCGATATCCCCAACTTGCCCAGCTGAGCTGCTAACCCTTATGGAGGAAAGTATCTCGGGAGCTGAAATGAACGAGGTTAAGCTCAGGGACCTCTCTCTTCATAATATATATATATATGTAGCCAGGTTCCCCTTTCAGTGCGCCCCCCCCCTCTGGGTACTCTCAGCAGCCGCTCCTTGGGAGGTGCGGGGGCGGGCGCGAGCATAGCGCGCCTCTCCTAGGGATGCGGTCGGTTGCCGTGGGATGCGCGTGGGCCGTTGCTAGGGCCGCAGTCGCGTTGCGAAGGTCCCTGCAGCTCGCGGTGCAGGGCGCCGCCACAGCGATCCTCGCGCATGCGCAGTGCGGCAGATAGCGGCGGCGGCCCCTAGAGTGCTCGCGCATGCACAGTGATCGCGCGAACGGCACGGCCAATAAGCAGAGGGCTCACAGCAGGGACAACATCTCCCATGAGCCTAGGAGCGCCCCACGTGACCCCAGGGAGCCAATAGGGCTACAGCATCTCCCTGCAGGGGAGATTGGATACATTTCGCGGGCTTGAAGCACGTTGGGCAGTTGGTGACCGGAGCAGCTAGGGGAAGGAGGTAGGGTGCAGGAGTCAGTGACTCCCTGCACTAGGCCAGCAGCCCCCTAGGCCCCAGATAGCCCTGAGCCACCAGTAGTGTTGTGTTGTTCAGGGACAGGCCCCAGGTTAGGAACCCTGCCCCTTACTACACAGAGTCAGTTAGGGATACAGCGGACGCCGCGCGTCCATCCAGAGGTTTGGGCTCAGACCCCCGCTGCCGCTGCAGCAGCCATCCGGGTGGGATCGCCCCGGACGGTAGTTCCTGTATTTGTCAGCCTTCGGATCCTTTGTGAAGCTCCTTGACATGCCCGGGCACTGGAGTGCTCGGCAGGTAACCATCAACAAGTGCACCAACGATCCTACATATATATATTATTAATACGGGACTAGTGGCTGCGCAGTCACACATATCATCTCCCTTTAAGGGTGCGGGACATATTGTGTGGGGTTATTGGACACGGGGTGGGATAACCTACCATTGTAACCAACCGTGCGGTTCGCAGCACCTGGGCCACCCGAAATCACGCCACTGTACCGGACCCGGCGTCAGAAGATTAACGCTGTGGGTGGTCAGATCCGGAAGCATGGTCCCCACCGCAGCAGAACCGCGGCCTCCGGAACCGGGGATTCATGAAGTAAGTCTCGCTAGATCTGTATTTAGCAGGTACTGAACTTGACCTCTTTCAGCTGTACCTGTGCTACCTATTGCTGCTGATGTATGAAAGCCAAGAAGTGCTGCAGGACCCGTTAACCTGATTTCATCAGCAAAACGTGATGAAGGTAAGACTGCATTCACTCTTACATATATCACTGCTTCAGCACGACCAAATACTGTGTCGCTGATTGAGCCACCTGTGCTGAAGCAGGGATGTTCTTAAAACCTGGCCTGTTGGTGGCCCTTGAGGACTGGAGTTGGCCACTCCTGAATTAAATCTTTCTGATTATCCAAAGCGATTCATTAATCGCCCCCTTTGCAGCTTCAGTCTCATGCGGGTGCTCCGCTCACCCTCGGTGAAATCCAGCTGGCTCTCCAAAGAGAAGAAGAGCAAGTAGACAAAGTGCACCTGGATGTGGGATCAGCCGACAGGGAAAATATAACGGTCAAATGTGAGTGTGCCAGTGCTGGTCACCACGTCACCACGTACAGACGCTCCTCGTGTCTCTGATATCGGTCCGGGAACCCGGTGCGCCCTGTGCTCTGCTGCGTACCACCAACAGACCACAGGACTGCATACTGTACCATCAACAGACCACGGGACTGCATACTGTACCATCAACAGACCATGGGACTGCATACTGTACCACCAACAGACCATGGGACTGCATACTGTACCACCAACAGATAATATTATGTGTGAGCACGGGGACTCATTAGTCCCACTTTGCACCATTATTCCTCAATGCTAGTGTATCCCACAAGGATAAAGAAAAAACAAATGATCCCTATTTCCATGCGCCCAGTGTTGGAGCGTCTGTCATCTTCCCCGCGCTCACAAAGATTTAGGCCCCATTGAAATAAACGCCAATTTTGTTTTTCCCATGCGAGTCATCTTGTGATTTAGGGAGTCAATCAGAGGAGTTAAGCAAATTATAATGGGCTGTATCAAATTCGGCATCTTGTTTAGCCATTTATAACACACACACACACAGGCTCCCAGAAGGTGAGTAAGAAGAGGCTGTGTTGAAATACAATATGCTCTTCACTTTTCTGGCATCCCTGAAATTTATAACCTGGCATCAAAGGGAAGCCTGTGCTGGAGATATATGGGATCAGCTGACAGCAATTCAGATTCACGCTGTGGGAACCATTCATTCACACATCCCATTCACAGGCCTTCTGTCCCTTACTTACCGCATCCTAATGCAGTATCCTAAGCTCGTACATCACAACATCTTTGACGCACATGTATCTCCTTCCCATGCAAGGCACATTGCGCCATCAATTTTCACGTTGAGTGTCCCATGTATAGAATCCCAGAAACCCAAAGAAAACGGGGTTTCCCCAAGAACTGTCTAATATACAGGCAAACAGATCACCAGCAACCCTGGGTAACGTAAAGTTCCGGCGTGGGAAGGAAACATGGCTTTGTATGCAGAGACTGATCCGCACACACGTGCTCTAAGTGCGGAGTTTCCTGGCGAGTAGCTCGTTAGAAAAAGTTCAAATTAAATAACTTGATGGAAGAAGGCAGATATGTCGTTTTAGAAACCTCCAAGACCGTCGTTCTCACTCTTCGATCCCGGGATTATTGGGGGGGGGGGGGGAGGGGTTCTTGCGGTCTGTGGCTTTTCTATTCCGGCTGGAAGCAGATCTTTCTATCCAAGTCTCATGTTATTTTTCAGAGATATTTGACAAGTATATACAGTGTAAATACATAGACGAACGGAGCGAAGTGTATATACTGTGTGATGCTTCCCTAAATTATTCATCAATTAATCAATGCGGTAGTCTGTGCTAAGGGATAGTTTAAGAACCGGTGGCCTAGGTATGTTGTTGAATGCCTTTCAGGCAGTTAAAATGCTATAGTGCAATCCGGAGTGCTCAACTCCAGTCCTCAGGCCCCCAAACAGGTCAGGTTTTCAGGATATACCGGCTCCAGCACAGGTGGCTCAATTAGTCCCTGCTTCAGCACAGGTGGCTCAATCAGAGGCTCAGTCGAAGTCTTCGACTGAGCCTCTGACTGAGCCACCTGTGCTGAAGCTGGGATATCCTGAAAACCTGACCTGTGGGGGGGCGTGAAGACTGGAGTTGAGCACCCTTGGCCCAATCCTTGACGTTTATTGTCCTTGTATCGGCCGCTGCTGTTTGAATAGATGCTTTCTCCATGAAATATCATATGGATCACACCCTGACTCACATGGTGTCTGCCATATGTGTATCTGCCTCAGTTCTTCACGCCTCCTTTAAATGATGTGCTTTACACGTAACCGAGGAACGTGTAGGTTCAATCTAATTATTCACACGATTTGTTTTCTCCCATGGCATATTGAATACATTTGATGTTGGCTACGTACAAAGTAAGTATGTAACTCTCCGCCTGAGGGTGCCTGCTTTGCCTTCCCAGCAACACACCTTTGTTCTGCTGGCTGCTATCTACTAATGTGTAGACAGGATGGTGCACCCACATATCCATGGTATGCTGCCATGGGTGCTCTGAGACACCTCACCATCATGAGGCATGGCAGACGCCAAACAGAAGACCGACAAAGGTCTAAGACCGGACCGGGACGCTGATCTCTGTACCGTAATATTGTCTTAATATACATTTTTGCAAAGGCCACTGGAGTGCCGTGTCTTCTGTTTGGCGTCCACTATCTGCCAAATGAAGTCCTTTGCTATATGGAAAGTAGGCTAAGCTCTCAAATGCAGGTGCAATTAATAGAATAAGCCAAACCACTAAACCAGGGTACTAATGAGAATAATATAGTACTTAATGTGCAATAGTATGGGTACTATCCTCCTGAAGACAGGTGGTAGATGGTACAAGCCCACTCCCCCTCAGTCTCATCGGCAGGTTCCCCTGAAAATCAGCAATACAATAAATGAAGTCCTTTGAAGTCCTTTGCTGCCAGATTTACCAGCAATGCATTGTAAAGTCAAGTACCACATTTACATCGTGTTCACGGGGGCCTTAAACAGTAGTGGCACTCTGATTTCATCATGGTTGCACCTAGGGTTGCCAGGTGTCCAGTAAAAAATGAAAGGTACTGTAATACTGGACATGTATGTGTCCAGTATTTTCCTCCCTGGACATAGTGACCTGACGCACCTTTCACCAATGAGTCCAGTATTTTTGGAGAAGCCACCTGGCAACCCTAGTTGCACCTGATTAACATTGGGGTATTACCAGGATTGACTAAGCACTGATGCAGAATATCATATGCAGGGTTAGCACCCATTGACTTGGGTTCACGGCAGAGGGGGTGGGGTGTAACCCCACTTTGGTGCTTCGTGAATCTTCCCTTAGTGCCATATTGAAGAACACCCTCTGCTCACTAGCACTGACTCTATCAAATACTCTTATGTTAATCCCGCAAAATGTTCCACAACCTATAACGGATCTGGACATACACGTGTTGTAGAAAGGTGTCGCATCAACTGGAAAGTGTAACATAAAAGGTGCAGCTGCAAGTGGAAATAAATAATAAGTAATGGTACTTTGGCTTTCTCAACAAAAAGGAAGTGCTACTCATTACCTTGTAGCGACACCTCAGTTTGACCATTGCTTATACCACCTTGAATACCTGTAATGATACAGGCTGAAAACATCCGGTTTCGGGACTTTTCCTGCAGCAGCCCAACTTTCCCATTGACCCGACTGGCCGCTTAAGCTCATACACCCATAAAATAAGCCCCTTACAATTCAAGGTCCTCCCTTATTGTGAGTAGTGATACCTTTTAGGGACCCAACGCTAGGGTTCTTCATCGATGCAATTATAGGGGTCTGTGTATCCCGGAAAAAGTGGGGCAGAACTATTTCTACAATTGTATCAAAGTAAAAATCTACGTGGAAGCAACAGGATTGTGTTTCTTTGATACAAGTAGTGTTGTTTTTCCCCACCGGATCGCACCTTTTTTGCCTTGATACATATACTCCATATAATACAGTGCTTAAAAACTCATAGGTTTTTTCTTGGTGTACTAAAGAAGAAGCCTATGAGGTTTCAAAAGCCCTACACGCTACCCTTTCATCTCTGAGGAATCCTGATGTTTGTTACCTAAATTGCATCCCAATTTCTGACGAATGTTCACGTCCCTGGAAGCTACACGGGATCTCTGACCCACTTGTGAGTGACACCAGAGACCAGACGGCACCTCACTTGAGAATCCCTCGGGGTATTTATTTATTTATTTATTATTTATTTATAAAATATTTTACCAGGAAGTAATACATTGAGAGTTACCTCTCGTTTTCAAGTATGTCCTGGGCACAGAGTAAAACAAATAATACATGGTTACAAGTACAGTTACATAAATGAACAGGGTATACATTATATACAAGACATTGCGTGCACAGTTAAAGAAAATATATATTATGGGCGTATGAAACAGTTACAGACCAGGTTAAAATGTGAGACAGCCTTAGATTTGAAAGAACTTAAACTGGTGGTGGATGTGAGAGTCTCTGGTAGGTTGTTCCAGTTTTGGGGTGCACGGAAGGAGAAGGAGGAACGTCCAGATACTTTGTTGAGCCTTGGGACCATGAATAGTCTTTTGGAGTCTGATCTCAGGTGATAAGTGCTGCAGGTGGTAGGGGTGAGGAGCTTGTTCAGGTAGCTGGGTAGCTTGCCCATGAAGAATTTAAAGGCAAGACAGGAAAGGTGAACTTTGCACCTAGACTCTAGTGATGACCAATCTAGTTCTTTGAGCATTTCGCAGTGATGTGTGTTATAGTTGCATTGGAGAACAAAACGACAAATTGAATTGTAGAGGGTGTCAAGTTTGCTAAAGTGGGTTTGAGGAGCCGAGCCATATACTATACTATGTATGAAAGTGCTCACCTCTCTCTCGCTCTCTGTCTCCCGGTGAGAACGCGTTGAGCTCGGCTTCCTTACCATCTTCAATGCCTGGCTAACACGTGTCCCCAGGTTAATGCTGGGAAAAGCGCTGAGCGGCTTAAGCCAATTGTAAGATGTTATTGCAAAGTGCCGCTCTCTCTCTCTCTCTGGAATGGAGAAGCGAGGGCCCGAGCCGGTCCACGCTTGACAAATAGCAGAGATAAATCTGGCTGCTTGTGTGCTGACCAGGGAAGGCCATTTACTGTGGGACAGACGGAAGATTAATAGAGGTTTCCTCACTCCGTTAACACCTTCACTGCCAGAGGGACCAGCAGCGCAACGCAATGCACAGCAGGCCCCTCTAGCAGATAAGGTGGTATCACCTTCATTAGGGGAGCCCCCATTAGCATGATGAACCTTAGGATGTGCCAAGTATATTATGCCAGAGCGATCGCGTGAGCCTGACGTGCAGGTTCAGTGACACCAGAGTGCATTCTATAGGTGAATCTGTACTGGAAGCCTCTTTGCGATGCATTGAAGGCCCCACTCGCAGCAAAGGGGTTAATCCAAGGGTTCTCAATTTCAGTAGTCAAAGCCCCCCCCCCAAAAAAAGCTCAGGTTTTAAGAATATCCCTGCTTCAGCACAAGTAGCTCAATCAGTGGCTCAGTTTATGACGCAGGGACTGATTGAGCCACCTGTACTGATGCAGGGACAGATTGATCTACCTGTGCTGACGCAGGGATTGATTGAGCCGCCTGTGCTGAAGCATGGCTATCCGGAAACCCTGACCTGTTGGGGGGGCCTTGAGGACTGGAGTTGAGAACCCTCTGGGTTAATCCAATGGTCCTCAAATCTCTGTTCAGAGACCCCTGGGCACACCAGGCTTTAGATATAACCGATGCCCTTACACACAGGTAAATTCACTTTATTTCAGCAATGAAAAGTCATAATGTTTGTTGCCTAAATTGCAGCACAATTTCCAACAAATCTACACTTCCCTAGGCCCTACCCCTGCGACCCACCTGTGAGTGATACTAGTGGCTAGTTGCCACATATGTCACGGCACATTGCTTGAGAATCTTTAGCCAGAGAGAATTTTGCAGGCACAATGAGTCCCTCCCCCAAAGAGCTCACAATCTAATTTTGGTGCCTGGCACGGAGATGAAGTGACATTCCAAGGTCACAACGAGAGCTGATGCTTTCATTCCCACCGGATTCTCCTGCTTCAAAGACTTTAACACTGAGCTACTCCTCCAGCCCAGGTAGCAAAATCCCTAACGATATTGCACGAGTGGGCAGATTGCTGCAGCGATTCCAAAGCTGCAGTGATGAGGGCTGTGCGACGACACAGTTCTCAGTTCCCAAAGGCAGCTGGTTTTCAGGGCAGCCAAGCCACCTAACCCTTTCACTGCCAGAGGTGCCAACAAAACGTTCCGGGGACTGCAAAAATGTGTGAAAGTTTGCGATTTTGGGTAAAATGAAACAACAAAATGCACATTCGCCACTTTACAAGTTACACAAAAATTCAATATTTTTCTGAACCGCGTCACAGCGAAGGGATTAAGGCAAACATGTGATATTACAGTAGGCCCCTGATCAGCATGCTGTGATGCTGCTTTCCCATCGCCCTGATGCTTGGTGCTCCATGCAAAGCGACTCCATCGTAGCATTCTCACCGTGTGAATTAGTGACTGTCCCACTCCCATACTTTCTCTTTCAACGTCGCCTATTTAATCAGCAAAGCATGAAGAAAACAAGTCATGGAAGCAGAAAGCTACAACAGCAACACTGCAGGAGCTGGAGGTGCCAGGAGATACTTTAGCGCTGTGTTCCTCACACCACCAGCTGTGCAAAAAACAAACACGGAGTCTCCCGTTTTACCCGAGCCAGACGCAGCCGCACGAAGTCACAGGGCCAGCAGTAAACCGCTCAGCCGGAAAGTCCATCACCAGAGTGAAACCCCTTCATTTTACAGCAATTGCACTAGCTAAATGTCAAAGTTCCTTCTCTTGGCTCCATTGGCAGTAACTGGTCCCCTGTGCGTATAATCCAGGACAGCAGATGTACCGCACTTCCCATGTACCTGAGCTATGGCACACCGTCATACATCTGAATAAGAGACTTGGAAGGTCTTCCCGGGCCTTGTTCAAACACATCTATGCTGGCCCATTGAAAGATAGCACAATTACACTGTAGTTTACGGATGAATCTTATTCCCTCACCTGCTGTCTCTTATTCTTATTATTACTATTATTATCATTGTTTGTGTTATAAAGCACCAACATATGCCACAGTGCGTTACACAGAACTACAGATGCAGAAGCCTTTATTTTAACAAATCACGCGGTGTATACCTCGGAATACCCACATCACGGCGCGGGATTTCTTCCAACCGTACCGCATTAAGACGTGAGTGCAGGCGAGTGCAGAATATGGCATTTTAGTGTTGTGGCTTTTAAACACCTGAAATTGACACAGTAGCACAGCACTGTACACATTACAATTCATTCATTTCATTGCATTTAATTGCACACAATCCATGAAATTCAAACAAAGCAACCGCGATAAACACGTGTGCCTGGGGCGATTGGCCGCGTTAATGCCACGTGGAGTACAGCAGCGCACACGAAAACGGCGCTGTGATTTCTTCAAATAATGGCCGCTGCATCTGTATATACATTTCATAAACAGAATGACATATTACTCTCTCACCTGCTGTCTCCCAACATACCACTTAGATTGTAAGCTCCCCGGGGCATTGATTTCCTTTCCTAATGTTTGAGCTTATCTGTTGCTGTTACTGCATTATAATTCCCTGTACTGTATTGTCTTTCTTGTAAAGTGCCGCGTATAGCTGTGGGCACTATATACATAAAGATATACGTACATGCATGAATCTACAGTGGTTTCCTGCGTGACCTTGAACATCAGGTCAAGTCTGCCGGTCACTGTGCAGCCGTCACACAAAGAACAACAGAACAGTTATCTTACAGGATAGAACAGAAATAGTTCTACAACTTTCTCAGACCCCAGATATAAATGGGACCCCTATTCTGACGACCCCTTACTCACAAATGTGTAATTGGTCCAATCACTAGCAAAAAAAATGGTCATTAATTTATAGATTGCATTAGTGCAGCCCAAATAATTACAAGCAACTTCTTCAAAGTGCAGGTCTCCTCTAAGACAGAGATACAAAGTAGAGCTCTACTCACAAGTTCATAATGCAATTCTCCATTTAAGAACAGAGGAATAACAACGTTCCACCTAATGAAAGGTCCATTTGGCACCTGAAACGGTGTCTTTCCTCTGTTCTTGGCTGTCACAGTAAATGAAGAATTGTATTATGAGCTTGTGAGTATATCTCTACTTTGTAGCTGTCTTAGGCCTCGGCCATGTTTAGCGCTTGCTGGCGGAAGCGTGCCGACGCGCGCTCCCGCTCAGCACTGAGCCCCTTCAGCCGCAATTAGAGCGGCTTTCGTAGGGGCTCACCTGCGCTTCCGCGCGCTTGCGGAAGCGCAGGTCTTAGGGGAATTTTAAATTCCCCCGCTTGCTGGCGCGACAGGCCGGTCACGTGAGCGGTTCGCCCAATGAGGGCGAACCAGCTCCGTGACGTCACTGGCCCGCCCCCGGCCAGTGACGCGCCCGCCCCCGGCCCGCCCCCTGACGGCTGCTGACCGTGCGTGCGGTAAGCAACCGCAAGGCCAGGGAAAGCACCCGCTTTCCCTGCGCCTCAGCGTGCTCAGCACGCCAGCAGGGAACATGGCCGAGGCCTTAGAGGAGACCTGCCCTTTGAAGAAGTTGTTTGTCTGTGTTGTGTTGGCTGTTTCCCCGCACTCTGGAATTGCCCAAATAATTACAACACAGCAAAAGCACAATGCAAATGTGGCTTAACATACTGTATGTTTTTTTTTTTAAATTATACATTTTTCCAATGCTGGAATCGTCCTTGAATCATTATCTCCAGCAGGACGACCTCATCGTCTCAGACTCGCTGCAAACGTTCTGACTTTATCACTTGCCGTATACAACATTTCCATGTTTTCTTTACATAGAAAAGTGATGCGAGTTGATGAAAGAAAACGAGCTCTTTACAGAGCCTTTTCCAAAGCAAGTTCTCTGTTTTGCTCACCCCCATCTCTTGGTTAGCGCTTGCATGCCTGGCCTTCCCAATTATTTATTTGATCATTACAATATGTTTGATCGTGACATTTTTTGCTTATATTGAAAATGTTTAATGTAATTAAATTAAATGATCTCCATTAGTATTTAATCCCCATAGTACCGGGAAGGTACAGTATAAGTAATCTGCTGCACGCTCATAAAACACTGCGGTGATTATCTGATCCTTAGTCAATTGAGGCCCCTAGGCAGAAGTATACTAGCAGCAGTTGCATTTTCTTCTCAAAGCGAGCAGTGCCCCGGGATGTTTGCTGCTGAGAGAAACAGCAGGGAACAGCCACACAGAAACCTCCCGAGCACAAGGGTACAAAGATAAAGCGGAGAATACAGAGACAGGGCCGAGAGATAACTAGGAGAGTAGCAGCCTGCAAGGGCAGGTAGATAAGAAGAGAGACGTGGTCTAGGTCAGTGACATTAGACCATGGACAGAGAATCTGATGAGATGCCAGGAAACTCCTCTGCTACTGCCAGTGTCAGGCATAATACTTTTGGTATGAGTAAAGTCCGGAATATCTTGAGATCCCAGGATGTTCCAAGGGACACAAGTAACTAGGTTTATTCATTGTATTAGTATTCTATTAATTACATTGTTTTGAGCCCTTTAACAGTGAGACCGGCCAGTTTGGCAGCTTAGTGATAAACACCCGAGGAACGTACATATTTAAGGTTATACATTTTTCACTTTGATTCAATGAAAAGGGATCTTAATTAGCAACGTTGCATTGTTTGATGGCTGGCCGGCATGAAACAAATTGCCCTGCAGTTCCACCAGCACAGAAAACTTTAAGACCAGGGTGTCCCAACCTATCCTAGAAATAAAAAGCCAAGTTGTGCTTCAGGGATAACCCACAAATATTACTCTACTGTAAGTGCATTCACATGTCTGCAAATGTCCTTATTCTTCCTATATTCAATGCCTCACAATGTTTTTCCTGAACTAGGGGAACCCCAGGAGATGATTGATGGTTCCCCATTGTCCGGAGACCCACGCTGGAGGATTCTCTGGGTGCACCAACAGAGACACACCTCTGACTTCATTGAGTGTACCAAGATGGCTGCCGAACAGGAAGCAAACCTGATGTTGGTAATTGGCTACACCTGCCCCAGGGTCTTAAATAGCAATGAGTTACTCCCAGCCGGGCCCGAACAAGGTATTCTAATCCTTGTTCTCTCGAACCCCGTATGTTTCACTTGCTATACCTGTGTCGAGCCCTGTTCCTGTGGCCAGCCCTGTTTCTCTTTGCCCGACCTTTGGTACCGTGACCCTGACTTTGCTGCTACACACTGCTCACGATCCCTCAACCAGACCTGACCATCCTTACCTGCCCAGGCACCAGATCCCAGGTCAAGGGTCGGTTACTATACTCCCTACCTCTGCCATACGGCTCCATCTCATGGACTGCAGTTAGCAACGTACGCAAACGTAACACCCAACAACGTAGGCAAACGTAACACCCAACAACGTACGCAAACGTAACACCCAATAACCAAGCAGCGAGAAGTTGAAGGCTGACCCAAAAATGGCCACGGGGCCTGCTTTGTCTCCGGCGCTTAATAGAAAGACAATAGTGTGGCTTTCTATTGGTGAACCCAGCTACCATGTTTGGAATTTTCTCAAAGGACCTATAAAAATGCAAACGTTTGAGGCCAGAGAACCAGGTGTACCTGCAGGTCGGGAAACCTTAGTTGGTTAACAGTACCTCTCAAGGAGAGAATGCAGCAGCAAGTATAACTTATAACTCAATACTTGCAGTGTCCAGTGTTACGTTATAAAGCTTACAGAGAGCCCAATGTTAGCCATTTAATAATTATTCCGTCTATTAAGTCGTTGTAATATAGAAGTCTCCCTGGATTTAGCTGCCAAAGCTTCTATGTCTTTATATGTGCATTCACTTGATTCCCTTGTCAAATTAAAAATGTAGTCTGCCACATCCTAGTCCATTAAAGAGTTTTCTAGCAGATTTACTTCAGAGGAAATGCTATAAAATGTTATTGAAAATCCCCTTTAGGCAAAAGGCCACCCAGGTCACACAGGCACAGAATCTATTTTCCTCTGCAGAAGATTTTCAATTAAGAATAAACCGGAATATTCAAAGAGGAGAATTCCGCCCCTGGCAAATAATCATCAAAGTGACAAACTCAAGTCCTTCCTCTTCCAAGTCATGAGAAGCTATTCCAGGCCACACCACAGTCATCTGGCCCGGCTTCCTCCATGACATCATGGATCTGTCTTTCCTTGGGACAATGAGATGATTGTGTTTATGGTGTAATTAGGTGCTGAAAAACAGCTCTCTAAGGAAGTTATATGAAACATTATTAGGACACAACAAGATATGTTGGGTGATGAAGGCAGCTGGCCTTGTTACTGACCCACATGGAAATAAACATGTTTCAAAATCAAGAAGTCCTACAAGGGCAGAGGCGCACAGCTAGATTGTGTTCAGGCAGTAATTACAGACTCAGATCCCCCCTCTTCCTCCACTTGCTACTCTGCCTCCTAACCTCCCCCTAAAACACAAGATTAAAGATCACTGTTAATTTCCTGTTGGTTACTTAAGTGTGTTGTGAGACAGCAGGAGAGGACATCAAACAAAATCCACTGAACAGATGGGATTTAGGGAGAATAAACTATGGGGCGATGGAATATTAGAATTAAATCCACAACCGGAAAATATAGTTTTATTTATATATAAATGTTTATGTCAAAAAGAGAAAGCTCAAAGATATCTCGAGCTAGCAGAGACCTCCCACAGCACCTTGCTGAGCCAGTCACGGTGGTGGGTGCGGTTTCATCTTGCCGCCGAAGGCTTGCCACTTTTGCAGAGAAAAAGCTTGCACTTTTGCAAGCAAGCCCATGCTGTCCCATTGTAGGGCCGGAACCACCGTTTTAAGTCGTTCCATCCACGCGGTGTGCTCCCTGGGCAGGAGCCACCATTTTGAGTGGAAAAAGCAGAACATAGCAACACATATAGCTAGTGTCACTCAGGAGCAGAGTAGCAGCAGAGTGATTGGGTGAAAGGGTACACGCTCCCTGGTGTAGCCTCAGGGTACGGGAAGGAAATTTCTCTCCAGAGGATACCGCTGACGCTCTACCAAAGAGGGTAGATGAAATAAGGTTGGGGTAGTAACGCCCAAGGGACCAGCTATCCTATACCAAGAGGTGGCCCCTAACGAGCCTCAGTTTTGGGTCTGGCCAGGCCAGGGCGGTGGCAGGAAACTATTAAAACTAAGTCGGGCTGGCAGAGCCACAGTCCTGCACTATCGGCAATCCCACGGGTACGAATATCCGTACGTGCCCCAGCCAATTATGCAGGAAATTGAAGACAACGGGTCCAATTGGCTAAAGCAAGCCGTGTTAGAATATCTAAGGTCCAAAACTAGCCAACAGGAGTTTATTAAGGAATCCAAGGTCTGTGCTATTATGAGAGTGGGGCGTGGGCAGGAGTATCTTTAAAGATCGTATAGAACTCTGCCAGAAGGTTTATTTAATATTTTCTTGTTCACACTGATATGACCTGGATTTACAGTGTCCCTGCCTAAGGAAATTTATATATATATATATATATATATCGTACAGTACCAGCAATGAAGATGGTAAGAAGGAGACAGCCCTCAGTAAGTAATCAAATAAAAGTTATATTTGATATATGACACACAGAACCGACGTTTCGATCCACCCCCATTCCCCACCCCCAGCAAGGAAGATTTCCCTGTGTGGATCGAAATGTCGGTTCTGTGTGTCATATATCAAATATAACTTTTATTTGATTACGTACTGAGTGCTGTCTCCGTCTTACCAACTTCATTGCTGGTACTGTACGAGATATATATATATATATATATATATATATATATATATATATATATATATATATGTGTAGCCAGGGCCCCTTTTCCACCCTTTTGGTTGTTATGGGTGGGTATGCTGCAGTTAAGGAACACTCCGATAATGGAGGTTCCGCATAAGGGAGCCGCCATGTTGTGGTTGGCGTCAGCGCAGACTTAGCCTAGTAGAGGTTGCGCATGCGCAGAGCGAGGAGGAGGAAAAGCCCGCAAAGGAGGTAGAGCACGACGGGTCCCAGCAGCCCCCGCGGGTCCCCGTGATGCACCTGAGCCAATGAGGTGCGAGACCAGGAGGAAAAGGAAGTGTTTGCACGCACGAGAGGTCAGAGTTGGTTGGAGAGGAGAGGAGAAGGAGCTTCGGTGTGGGGAGGCAGACCGCCCCCTACCTAGGCCGCATGCCCCAGGCCCAGTTAGGCCCTGAGTCCCTGTAGAGACAAGCAGAGCTAGGGACTGGCCATAGTTAGGTTCCGGTTCCCTTATTGCCACATTATTACCGCTGGGACAGTTCTAAGTTGACGGGAGGTCTGGGCGCAGACCCCGCTATCGAGCCGCAGCGTGTCTGGGTGGGATCGCCCTAGACACCTACGGGTGACGTCATCTACACCTCGCTGATCCTTTGTGAAGATTGTAGCCGCACCGGGTACCGGAGGGCCCGGCAGGTAATACTAAAGTGCACCAACGGTACCATCCTTCATTCGGGACACAGTGGCTGCGCAGTCACATTCATACACATTCACTCAGGACACAGTGGCTGCGCAGTCACACTCATACACATTCATTGACTCACTTGAGGGTGGGAGAACTATTCCCAAAGGGAACTGGACACGGGGTGGGATCACCCGGTGAAGCGAAACGGGAGGGTGAGCGTTTGGCGAGACACGAGTATAGTGTCTCCTCTAGGGAGGGACACCTGTTGGTATAACATACGGTTACTGCAAGTAAAGTTAATTGGTTAAGGGATATTGCTTTGTGTGTGTGTTATGTACATAAGTCCTGCGAAGACCCACTTCCCCTCGGGCGGAAGCTGTCGCAGGTGGAGGCGCTGCACCAAGTTATAGATATTGTGTGTACCCCAGGCTCTCCGTGGCAGAGGCTCAGGCCCTGTGAGCCTACTGGTAATACAGCATATGGTAGTGGCCTGTGTTCGCTAGGAAGCAGGGCTGCATATATATATTTCCTTAGGCAGGGACACTGTAAATCCAGGTCATATCAGTGTGAACAAGAAAATATTACCTTGCACAATATGCCTTTTGGCTGTGCCACTTTATATCAGTAGCACTCCATATTTCTGTTTGCTCGCCCTGCGTGTAGTATAAATCAAACCTCTACTCCTGGAGTGTCGCCAGCCTTCTCCCCGTCCTCGGCAGCCTGCCAGCCAATGCCGAGTGGGGATAAGAAAGTGCTAGTTGAATCCTATCATCTAACAGCAAGAGGCCATGCATTGTACACAGCCAGCAGCCAACCCGAACCGCTGTGGGCGGAGGGTATTAATGCTATAAAACATCTGGGCCACAATCATATTACACTTAGCCAGGCAGCTTGTTGGCACCTACTGTAGCTGGCGGTTACAAACCGTACAGCTCAATGGCACAAAGATATACCTGCAAACAGGAGCATGCATTGTTTTTCAGCCTGCCCACCCCCCTCACCCTCAGAACACCCCCTCCCCCCCACCCTCACCCCCACCCACCCTGACCCCCGTATACTGTTACCTTCTTTGCTGGAGAAGAAAGCAATGCCTCCAGCAATGAGGGGGTTAATATAGTATTGTACTGTACTTTATAAATAGGGCAGGCATAAGCCTATAGGGGGCCACGTTGAAAAGGTGACACTGTGCACTCATTTGCATGCCATTACCCAGAATCCCTCGCTACAGTGGAAGCACCGCATGCTGAGAGATAATGAGGACACACCTGTCTGAGACATGCAAACGTACCCACAAGGTGGTATTTCTGTATTTGCTTTAAGCCTGTACTTTATAAAGGAATACTGATTACATCTATGGACTTTCAGTGGTAGAAGAAGCCCCCCATGTAGAGAAGGCAGAGGAAAACATAATTGCATCTTCTCATTCATTTCCGTTGCTCATCATAATAATCATTGTTACCCTGTTTTCAGGCCTGACGTGTAAATAATGTACATTCCCAGAGAAGCCAACAGTGGTTATTTGTGGGTGTGGAGGAGATGCAAAGTGTCACACGGTTACACTGGAACTTGAGCCACCCCCAAATGCAGTGAAATTCTCACTGAGCGGAACGACCCTCTCACCCCCCCCATCCCCCTCCCAGTCCCCCCCTCCCCTCACCCCCCCCATCCCCTCTCTCCCCCCATCCCCCTCCCCTCTCCCCCCCCTGCAGAGAGGATGGATTTGTGTTAGTTATTAGTGTTAAAGGCGACGGAGGCAGGCTAGTTCTCTTATTTACTGCAGTATACATATCTGCTATTTGTGTTATTTATTCACATTTTACCCCAGAAAGGAATTGTGCCACGCGTCGCCGTTTGAAATATATTCAACTAAATTGAAATGTGCAAGAGATGGAGCAGAGAACGTGGCAATTAATACAAGGGCTGTATAGTGAGACGGCCCCGAAGTGAGGCGTTCAGTAAGAGGAACAAACCGCGAGCGTTTCTGTTAGCGCCCTTCTGGCGTTCGGAGGATGCCATGTTATTTTTGCTTCTGCATTAAGTGCCTTTCTCCTCCTTGGACATCTCTGCAGACGGCCTCTCCAAAAGCACTCTCACAGTGCTGCAGTTTTTAAAGAATGAAGCAAGAACACTAGCGTTGTTAGTCACAGTGTCTCCGGGGAGTACCTAGTACGCAAACAAATCAACGCAGAATATATCCCATGGGATTTTTACCCAGTCCCGGAATTTTCATTAAACGTCCCGGGGTCGCAACAAGTTTCTTAAAGCGGTTCAAATGTCAAAGTTTGTAGCTGTTCGTGTGTGTGTGTGTGTGTGTGAGAGAGAAAGGGGGGGGGAGAGTGTGTGTGTGAGAAAGGGGGAGAGAGAGCGGGCTTTCCCCTCACTTGATTATCTTTCATTTGAACCGCTGCCTGTCCTCCTTCCGATTCCTTTCTTTCTGAACCCATCAGCAGTCACAGATGTGCCTCATCATTATAAATCCATTTGGATCGGTGCAGAAATGGCCTGCCTCGTGCATTTAGCGTGTCTCCAGGCCCAAAAAGCAAATCAGCAGCACATTGATCTGGTTTCTGAACTTCCGGCAAAGCAGAAGTCGGTACATCTCTTCACCAAATATCTGAAAATAGAGGGCCCTGCTTACTAAATGGTGCTATGCAATACGCCAACTTCCCGAAGGCTCACTTGAACTGCAGAATGGAATGATCCCAATTCACTTGAATGGGCCATACGTTGCCGTCCAGTGCCGGAAGGTGCCTTATGGCTTACCAGCCCTTAGTAGACATGGGCCATTATGTCTACTCTTCAAAGGGTCAGCTCCACTTGATCTGTCCATTTATAGCAGCAATCCTCCCCACCTCTAACCCCTCCACCTCTACTTTAAACTCACTTGAAAAGATGGGGTTCCGAGGATTAAAACAACATATCTCTTATCTTTGGGGAACCCCCGTGATTTAAGGGGTTACACTCCCAGACTGACTAAAATATGTTGATACAGTGTAGGTTTAGTGTATTGTATTGTATGTCTTTATTTATATAGTGCCATAAATGTACATAGCGCTTCACAGTAGTAATACATATCATATAAATAACAAATCATATAAATAACAGGTCATGGGAATAAGTGCTTCAGACATAAAGTAACAGTGTGCCTATAATTGGAGGCTTTTTGCCTTCCCTACGTCTTTGTTGGGAAATTTTCTATGGTGGTTTGATCCCCGGTTCTAAAGAGATTCACAATTGAAGTCTTGGTGTTATAAGGGGGTGCAGGCCGGGGCAGCCAATCAGTGAAAGGAATGCTGCTTGTCCTCTCAGCGATTGGCTCTCCCACAATTACTAGAAAATCCACAGTAAACTGTTAAATTAGTCAAGTATTAAAGTACCCCACGTCCCTTCCTCATGTGTACCCTTCATGAAATCCACGGGGGCACTCTGTAAATAATGTAGTCCACTAAAAGGAATCACAACTTGCAATACATCTATTATAACGTGTTTCTTAACTCTAACCTACATCTCTGATGGACCACAACATGATACAAATCAAATCAAATCAGCTTTACTGGCATGCCGAAAGAATATTTCAGTATTGCCAAAGCGGGAATAATAGGGGCTGGGGGACAATAATTACACGAATACTAGGGAGTAGGGTATAATGCAAAACTGAAGCCATATACATTCGCACAATGTGGAATACGCTTGATAAACATGCCCATTAGCCCCTATTCTCTCTGCTGAGAGCCCATGTGAACCATGTATTACCTCCCCATAATGTAAATGTGAGCGGATTTATCTGTTACTATGGATCCCCGCACCGTTACCATATCAAACAGGGAGGTTAATGTCGAAATGCCTTCATACATAAACCCCTTTGTCTTTGTCCGACCCATTATGCAGCACTCAATAATCTGTAAACTGGGGGAGTCTGTGATGTGAGTCGGCTGCATAAACTTATCTTTGTTTTTATATCAAACGCCCATAGGCAAACTCTGCTTTCAAATGCTGTGTGCACGCTGGGGAATAACACCTGCAGCCTGGCTTGGCGTCCCGGTGGAAAGTGAAATCCAATGCGGCTTTAAGATGCAGAAAGAAAAAGGCAAATCTGATTTTCTCCAGCGTGGAGCCTTTTACTTGTAAAATAAGAAGCTTTGTTCTGCATCAGCAGACTGTGTGATGGCAGAGGGATTTAACACAGACACAAATTAACAGGCAGAGAAGAACGGCTGGAGTGCAGTGAGATGCATCCTAATGCATTCTATGGCTGGAACACAAACGCACAACTAGTGGTAGTTACCTACAGCATAACATGGCTAATTTATAAAATAGTCTGGCATCAATTCTACAGATCCCAGATTATATTCCTCACCAGAGGAATGGGGACCGCATAGAAAGTTGTCCTAGGAGAAGCCACTAAGATTATTGCCAATGCCCTACAAAGTTTTAGTAGCATGAGGAGTGCACTTGGACGGTCCCAAGTTTGGACGCCCTCAAACAATTATTTTGCCCATACACTGAATTCCTCCTTTCTCCCAGTGGTGTTTTGAGCAGTTTTGGTGCAGTTTTGGTGCAGTTCTCCTCCCCCTTTATCATATTTCCCAAGATTTGGCAGTGTTGGATTCTTACCATTTCAGAAGGTGGTGTAAGTCAACAGGGAAAAGTTTGGAGGCCAGTGTCTACTAGGAACTCGGTTCTCAAAGGAAGGGCTAGCTTATTTTGCTACTACAGGTCCCATTGTGTGTATGTTGTGTAATGTTGCAACTGTAAAGATAGGCTGTTCTCTTCATAATGTTTTTATTTTTATTAGTGTATCCCAATCATACAGGTGATAAAAAAGGAACCCAGGACTTTGTATTTTGTATAGAGGGAGAAGAAGAGATTCCAGGGAAGGAATGGGCCAGTGCCTCTAAATTCAGTTCAACCCCAGAGTTAATTTCTGGTGACCTCGGCCAAGTCACTGTATCTCCCAATGCCTCAGGCACCACACATGATAGATTGTAAGGAGTACTGGAAGTGTGATGGTACTAGATGGTATGGAGAACCACTACTTTTTAATTTACACCACCAAAATACCCCTAGGGAGAAGGAGTGGCTCAGTGAGTAAAGGCACTGAGCCTAAACACTTACAGTGAGTTTAAGGGGAACCTGGTGTCGGCTCCTTGTGACCTTGGGGAGGTCACTTTATCTCCCTGTGCCTCAGGCACCAAAAACATAGATTGTAAGCTCTGCTGGGCAGGGAGTGTGTCTGTAACAATCCTATGTGCTGCGTACAGCGTGCTATGCTGTAATTGTGACGCGCTTTGAGTCCCATTGGGATAAAAGCGTTATATGAAATAAAATTATTATTATTATGTTTTTATTGACAAGCATATAGTTAAACTTCCTAGTTTAAAAATGATTGATTAATGATTTGCGTTTTTCTTTAAGAAAATAGTACAAGCCTTCATAAACTGTGCGTCATATTTGTGACGCCCATGACTGCATATATGACGCATTGCTTGTCATTTGAAATGAAGCCTGACGCATCGAATCTTGTCGATTCCTTTTAATTAAAACAGAATTATGTTATTTTTTTTTAAATGTATAACTAGTGTTAACAAAATTGTAATTATACATCATTTTATTTGCTAACGTAGAACAGTATATAATAAAACACCCGTGCTGCGTCACACACATTTTTGCTTGATACTTAGCGACTTAACTCTGCGGTAACAATATAATGTAAACAGAATTTTTAGGATTTATGGCAGTTTCAACTTGGATGGCACATGTTCAACTACTGTATGGGTTTGCTGCACAGATACCGTTTTGTTTAATAAACACATTTACATTTGTGAGTCACGCGCATTCAATTTGGGTATGGTAATAAAGTTGACTAAAACATTTTTGACACGTGCGCACATTGATTTTTTTTTTAAAAAAAAAGGTTCATTTGTGATTTCTGTGCGTCAATTGTACGCCAGAAATATCATTTGCGATGTTTAACACAAAAGTTCCGGAGGACATTGCCTAGCAAACAGCAAGGAAAAGTGGGCTTGTATCTTGCAATCGTGGGTTACATGTAGGAAAATCATGTGACATATACAAGTATTTTGTTCTCTGAATTTGCTAATGATCCCACTCAGGTTTGAGGTTTTAATGAGCTTCATTAACTGTGCAAAAATAAAAATGTTAATCGCTATTTTTTTGCAAATGATGTATCTCGACCGTCCCTGGACAGCTCCACTTCTGAGGCTAACAAACTGATGTTGTAGCCAATTCAGCCAGCTTATAAGCACAAAGGGTCCCCGAGGTACCAAATTCAGCCTGGATTAAGGACACCTCCCAAATGATTCTATCACAAGGTCAAATTAGAATCAATTCCTTATACAAACAAGCCTTGAAGGACAACGAGCATGCATCAACACACTATGCCATCTAGTTACACTTCTCATCGACGCGACAACTGGGGGGGAAACCCAGAAATGAACAAAAGCAACTTTTCTGTGTTTTTATCTACGACAATGAGAAACTATAACATTCGCTAAATTCCACGGGCGTGATCCTCGGAGATAAAGCAGGCGTTTGCCAGGGGAAACGGCTTTAACACTGAACTCAGCTGGGTTTCTGTTCACAGCGTTATCTTTATCTGAAATGAGTAAATGAAATATCCTAAAATTGCGCAGCGATAACTGCAGCCTGCGATCTCAGGGGGAACAGCCTTGGAAATCATACTTCTGAACATATACAGTATTTATACCCCTCCCCAGGAGAAGCCACAGACCTAATAACAGCTTTGTTTATGAGCATAATACACGTTAATTGGGCTCAGTCTTTTAGGGGTGTCAAGTACAAAAGGCTGGCAGCAGCAGGTTCTCTTACATGTAACATTAGAGAACCGTTCTGTTACAATGTTCCATTTAACCTGCCGCTAAATGGCTTCAAATATCATCATCAAAAGCATGAGCCATAATAGAAGCGCTAATGACAATATCCCATATTTCTGTGCGTTCAAAGCTGGGCAGACATTGGAAACAATACTTGAGTTTCCCGTTCACAAATTGAAGTTTGTTTATTTTGTTGTCTCCTGAATATTTAATTTGGTCCTTGAATTTTATGGTCCAGATAAGGTCCACTTGCAAATGCAAATGAGCTGAACCTTGGAGGTGATGATATTTTTAAGGCAGCCAATAAAGCAGGGGTGCTCAACTCCATTCCTCAAGCCCCTCCCCCCCCCCCCCAACAGGTCAGGTTTTCAGGATATCCCAGCTTCAGCACAGGTGGCTCAAACAGTCCCTGCTTCAGCACAGGTGGCTCAATCAGAGGCTCGCTTGAGCCACCTGTGCGGAAGCAGGGACTGTTTGAGTCACATGTGCTGAAGCTGTGGCTGATTGAGCCACCTGTGCTGAAGCTGGGACTGATTGAGCCACCTGTGCTGAAGCAGGGCTAGCATGAAAACCTGACCTGTTGAGGGGGCTTGAGGGCTGGAGTTGCGCACCCCCTGCAATAATGCACAGATTGGTCTACATGCTCTAGCTAGCAAATGTTCAATACGAGATAATAGATGCATTGGTCTAGAACAAATATATTTATTTACAGGAGTGAAAGAAGATACTTTTGTAGTCTCAAACTCATGCACAAACAAGATCTATTAAGGGCGTTCATTCCAAATACAAGGTGTCAATAACTGCAAGCAAATCAATGAAAGATAAGCTTAGCAGTTCACGTGTGGTTGGGTTACAGATATATCTATTCCATTTTATGTGAAATGGAAGGAAGTAACTTGGTTAGTAATATTTACTATGCTGCCTATAAGCAACTTAATAACTATTGATTAACGGCAATGTATAATATTGTCTAACAAGGGCTACAACTGTACATGCCTGAATAAGAACTATATGTATTCTATATATAGCCTGTTTGGTTTATCAAAGGTTGCTTGACCCATTCATACAAGCAGTTCTCATAAATGGCAATATATTACACTAATTGCTGGCACTGAGATTGGTGCGCTAACCACAGACCAACTGGATGATAAAGCAAAGCGTGACCCCATAGCTCTGTAGTAACATGGAGCACAATGCAGCTATTTATGAGGAGCAAAAATGAGTCAGGCATTCAAAGAGATTCTCTCAGTGCCCGAGGACATCCTATATGCAACACTCACTCCCCAATATTCACATGTCACGTCCACCATATCCTAAACACATTACAAAGTCGCGATTTCATGTTCCTAGTGGCTCATGTCAATAGATATACAGTAGTCATGCGCTTCTTACCAAAGCAGAGAAAAGGGCGCACCTTAACAAATCATTGCTCTTTAGATCAGGGGGGCTCAACTCCAGTCCTCAAGCCCCTCCCCCCAACAGGTCAGGTGTTTAGGATATCCCCGCTTCAGCACAGGTGCCTCAATCAGTCCCTGCTTCAGCATAGGTGGCTCAATCAGATGCTCAGTCTTCGACTCATTGAGCCATCTGTGCTAAAGCTGGGATATCCTGAAAACCTGACCTGTTTGGGGGGGGGGTTGAGGACTGGAGTTGTGCACCCCTGCTTTAGATCATGGAGTGGAGAGCACTGGCGTGTCCTCTACGAAAACTTCCTGCGCTGCGCCCCCCCTGCCAACTCCTCCTTTGTTGCGCCCCCCCTTACCTCTAATGAAGCGTCAAATGACGCTGCGGGGTCATGTGATGTCATGTCACGTGACCTGCGGCGTCATTTGACGTCACATATCCATGGTAACAGGCGTCACGCGTGGACTGAAGCTGGTAAGTACATTTTACAGAGGGCGCGGGGCCTCTGTAACCACCGCGCCCCCCAGTTTGCACACCCCTGTACTATAGCATGATCGGACTTATCAATTGGTTTTAAAAGTCAATAGACATGGTCTGTATCTGTTTATAATACGGTACATACACAGACAGGTATCTATTTGTTGGGCTTGAGTCACGAGGAACTTGAAGCAGTGTCCTCCACTACACCAGGCACCCTTAGGGGTCTCCGAGGTGTGTACAAAATGTAAGACATTCACTCTCTTTCATAACATATATGCTTCTTAATACAAGTGTGAGAAATGTTTCCTCCTTGTGTTTATTGTTGGGGGCTTGGGGCACCAAGACATCCAAATGGAGAATCGGGTTGTAACTGAATAGTTGTAACTTTACATGAAAGCAGAATGCAGGTACTAGTGTGGATATCCATGAGTGTAGGTCTGTGTTGGTCCTTTCTTCCATGTAGTATAAAAAGGAGGGAGAGGGAGTAGGTGGTATTATACATTTTACCGGACCAACAAGTAGTTGGTATGTTACAAGCCTTCAAAGCTTCCCGAGGGGTTCAAAAGCTTGTAATACGACAATTACTTGTTGGGCCAAAGGACCCTGAGAGGATTTGTTGGTCCGAAGGAACTTGAGTGTTTGGAAGGTTTGTAACATATCAACTACTTGTTGGTCCAATACAAGGTTTCATACCCCCTACTCCCTCCGTTGTTACTATACTGTTAAGTCAAAACTCACTATCTAGTGCACAAAATGGCACAGGTTAGTGACTTGGGTTACATAGACTTACACCCAATCTATGGGGAGGAGCTCGACCTAGCAGGACAATTCATAGAGCCTGCACCTGATAAACTCATCAGATGCATTTGTAACCACTACCTTATCATACAAACGGGATGTGCTTCTGGTGCATTACTGACCTAACGCCCTGATATTAATCAAGGATTTTTAAAGTGTTTAGCCTATAAACAACCAGGGGTATATTTGGCTTATCTGCTAAAACATAGTTACCTCGGAATAGTGAAGACTATACTATTAGATAGCACATGTTCTTTTCTGCAGTTTATTGACAATTGATGGAACTAATTCAGCTGCAGTTAGGAGGAGGGAATACATCCCTCCTACTCTGAGTATAGTCCCCCAAGACAACAATAAGGAGGGATTACTTAGTGCTTACATACCACTCCTATATATTTTATATGGTGGTACAGTTCTGTGTGTTAAGCTTTCCAACTATACAGTTATTTATCACCTACCTCACTATACCCTGGTTATAGTAGGCTTCTGACTGGGATATACGGTCATTTTTATTTTAATTTATGAACACCCCCTTATTTTAAGATATATACCATTAAAGTCATTTTATTTCTTATCACTTATCATTACTACTATCATTCACTTTAGAGTTATAGAGTGCTATCAGCTGAGTCCTTTTTCTTTTGTGTATTGTTATTACAATTCTTAGCACAGCACCACTCATTCATTCATTAAATCTGAGCAGAGGTTCCCGTCCCCTCCCCTTTCCCCCCATCTGTATACCTATTATTATTTTTTTTGCATTACTGAGTTTGAAATTTGCACCGGGTCCAAGTGATTCAAAGAGGTACAACTTTTTTCGTTGAGTATTAACTTTCTCTTTGCACGTTTGGAACCAAATAAACAGCAAGAAGAAATGAAGAGAATGAGATAAAAAGAAGAAGAATACTGGACGCTACATTAGTGAAATTACCTAGAAAAGCATCATCCGTGGTGGATATAAAGGCCAAATCCCACAGTCAGAGCTCAGAGACGCCTGCAATGCAGCTGCAGCTAGCACCATTAATATACAATGACTAGGCCAGCTCTGCTCCAAACCTGAGCTGACCGTGACAGTCGGGCAGAGACACAGCGCTGATGAAAGGAGAGAGAATACAAAAGATACGATGGTGAGCGTCTCATTTTGTGAGTGCGCCTCTCTTTGATGGGAAGCTCTAACCAGAAGCACCTGGTCTGCACAGACAGAGTGCTCTCATGTGTTTACATACAGTGGAACGGTGATACAAGCAACATGTGCTTTTTTTGCCCCCCCTCCTCTGAACGCAGAGTATACAATTAATAATAAATAATCATCATTGTAATAATAATCATTAATTATTACTCATAGGGACTACATACTAGGGACACAGTGACAGATGGTCCTTAAACTCTCTATACTGGTACTTCACACACAAGGACGTAAGGGGGCTTGCCAAAACTGACTGAAAATAGGCTTACAACAAAGACGTCCCACTTCAGAGGTTTACCAATGATATGCTTTTTTCTCAGTTTAACCTGGGAGGGAATACACTTTTGAATGCTACACACTGCAATCCTATCTAATGTGAAGGGTATTTGTTTTTTTAAATCACTCCTTAAAGATGAAAGTGTTGCATTGCTTTATGATGTGTGTGACTGCCAGCCTCTTATATCCAATTCCTCAAACCAGTGACCAACCCACACAGCATCGCTATACCCCAAATGTTCATTGTGTGCATTGCTGTGACCCCCTCCTCATCGTACCCATTGTAATTACAGACATGAGCATGTAATCCCCCATGGCACTGGTTCCACTAGCATTTGGAGGCTGGAAGATGATGGAGATAAGCTATAGGGTCAGTAGAGACAATAATTGTGCAAAGACGTTGGTGGGGTTTCTGTTTTCTATAGATGAGAAGCGTGAGACTGTTTGTACAGTGTAGTCCAAATCAATTTTGCTTCATACCCCAGCGTGCTGACTTTCAGTGGAGGTGGAGGGAGTAACCTGCACGGCTTCTTTACAAACCTTAATTACATCTTTGAGATGAATACAAAAGCTTCATCGCTCTGATCTTCCGTCAGACATGTTGCATTCCTCCTTTACCCACTTAATATCTTGCACGCTGATTGTTTTTCGAGCTGGAGCTCTCGTTTCATATAGGGATTTAAGAAAGACAAGGGTACGGTTTTCTCGGCCTACTAATGTAATATCCCTGGCTGAGCCACGCGGGATTACTGCACTCCTGCAACAAGGTCACCCGTTCGTGAAAACCCCAAGTGATCTCCAGCGCTCTCTGAAAACCGCAGAGAAACTATTATTGTCTCATTCTGGGAGAAAAAAAACACTGGTCCTCAGGCACACACACACGCACGCACACACACACACACACACACACAATCCCAGAGAGAAGCATCGGGAACATCCTCTGCTGCAGACCCATGAAATTAAATCACATTATTTCATGGAAACAAAATCGCCTTTTACATGTCTTTAAGCCAATTAGAAGTGCTTCTGAATGCTAGGAAGCCAGGAGCCTTTGATGTGGAGCCAAGGATGTTTCAGTACGAAGAGGACACGAGGATCGTACATCAGGGCATCAGTGCCAGGAGTGCAACGTGTTGAAACCGATAACAATTTGTTCTTGTAGTGTGCTCATTTACAGGGACACTGGATCCATATAGTTACATAGTTACATAGTTACATAGTAGATGAGGTTGAAAAAAGACATAGGTCCATCAAGTTCAACCTATGCTAAATTTAGAAAACAGATACTTGATCCTATATCTATACTTACTTATTGATCCAGAGGAAGGCAAACAAAAAACCCCATTAAGGGGAAAAATTAATTCCTTCCTGACTCCAAGAATTGGCAATCGGATTAATCCCTGGATCAACATCCTTCCCATGTATACTTATTTGGTATATCCCTGTATACCTTTCCCATCTAAAAATATGTCAAACCTTTTTTTGAACAAATCTATTGTATCTGCCATCACAGTTTCCATGGGTAATGAATTCCACATTGTAACTGCCCTTACTGTAAAGAACCTTTCCTTTGTTGCTGGTGAAATTTCCTTTCCTCCAACCTTAAGGGATGGCCCGAGTCCTTAGTACTGCATATGGGATGAATAGTTCTTTTGAAAGCAATGAAGAGATATGTACAGTGAGTCGCCCCAAACTTACTATCCAAGGACCATCACGTTTTCACCTCTGATACCCTGGGCCACGTTAGAAATGAAAACAGAAGTGATCCTAGCCCTCAGTGTTAGCTGGTTCAGTGACATAGTATTGCAGAGCTCAACGGCCCAACCTGCACAAGCTACTTACTTGGGAGGAAAATAAAATGATTTCTTCAGCTTCCACTGACTTGAGTTGAAGAATCATTTAATCAGGAGAATTGCTCAGTATTAGAGAGGTTGCCAGTTTTTAACGGTTCCTTTGGTTCGCGGATTTCAGCGGATCGATGTCAAAAAAAGGGGCGATTCGTGTTCTGCGGATTTTTCTTATTATTATTATTAGCAATAC
Source organism: Ascaphus truei (assembly GCF_040206685.1). Classification (NCBI taxonomy): domain Eukaryota; kingdom Metazoa; phylum Chordata; class Amphibia; order Anura; family Ascaphidae; genus Ascaphus; species Ascaphus truei. The sequence goes on from NC_134487.1 coordinate 12,170,936, forward strand.
ACTCCGCGGACTGCGCCGCCCGTGGACGGGGTTTGTAGAAGCCAATCGGCGGATTCAGCAACCCGTTCGCGGCTTCTGAAGAATCAGCCGGTGGATGGCGCGAGTAAACGGCTTGGATTCGACAAATCCATTCATGAGTTGTATCCAATGGCGGCTATGGATGAATTCCGCACGGATTGAAACCGACCAAATCCGTTGGCGGATTTTACACCGCGAAACAGATTTTGGGGGTAACATCAGCGAAAATCCGGGAAATGGATTTTGTCAGGTTGGCCTATCATTTAGTCAGTGTGTTGCACTCACTACTAGTTCAGGAGGATGTACAGGCTGCTTTCAGTGGGCGGTGATATTGCATTGAAGGTATTGGAAGCAGCTGGCACTAGAGCAGTGGCTGTGACATCATACACACGCGGCATTATCAATATAGTTCTTCTTAGCAACATACACTGGAGCAACAACAAGGTGAAATCACTTCAGGGATCCGTTAAGTGGTTCGGAGATTTAGACGCTATGCTGGTCCTGTGCAAGTGCTGGGTGTGATACCTTTTAGATGAATTTATAGCGTAGAGAGTTTGTAAAACCTCATGGGTCTCTTCTTCAAGTGTGCAGGGAACCATTAGGAAAACTAAATATTCCGTGGGGTTTTGGGCCAGAGTGTTACAGAATCGTTTTTTGCGAAGCCCCCCCGTATAAACCCTCCATGTGATCCCCCACTAGGGGAGACGGATATAGCTTGGAGATATTGCACACCGCGCCTCTGAGAATCAAACTTAGGCAACACTGAATTGGCCAAATTGTCTTTATTTGCCACAAACCGTAGATGTAAAATCTCTCGTAAATCCCACACCGGCAAAACCGCCACATGTTCCGGAAGCTGCTCGCAGAGCTGCCAGATATAGCCCTCATCCTGCTTGCGAGTGCATATTATAATTGATAAGTATGCTTTTATGACTTGAGTTGATTATTTTATACCGCACTGAAAGCGCTGTGTAAAGTCCCATTGCTACGCTGTAATTAAATGTCTATTGTTAGAATACAAGCAGCAATACTGATAACCATATTTATGGGCGCGCGGGAAATTAACCCTGGCTGTGCCAGAAGGCAAAAACGCAGCACCTCGTTCCGCGACGGCGACAATAAACTTAGATGGCACGGAATTCAATTATACTTATCTATTCTAATTAATTAGATTTCAGAATGGGACAGGATTCTGGAGCTCTGTAAAAGCGCAGGGCAATTTTGGTAAGCTCTCCTGGCAGTGAAGGGGTTAAGCTCCAGCCACACACTCCCAAACACACACACACTCCCAAACACACACACACACACACACACATTTGTGCTGGAGAAGAGGAGGAAAGCGGTTTTATCATGGTGCAGCAACACTTTATTCCCAAAGGACCCTGACTAAGCCCGTTTTCTGACTGCTGCATTAATTGAAAAGCAGGAGTGGGAAGGTCTGTGAGTGGCTTTGCTTTGACAATAAATCGTCCCGACAATGACAAATACATGCATTTACCGGGGACTAGCAAGCAAAGGACTTTCCTACCAATATCTATGGAACGCAACAGAACCGGCTCTGCCCCTCCTGCATTCTGTATCTCTTCAACACCAGCTGCCAGACCGCATAGCTAAAACTGCAGCAATGGGACCCTTATCTAGGACAGGGGTGTCCTCAAGACCCCCCCCCCCCCTCCCAACATGTCAGGTTTTAACGATATCCCAACTTCAGCACATGTGGCTCAATCAGTGGCTCAATCGAAGACTGCCACTGATTGAGCCACCTGTGCTGAAGCAGGGATACCTCTAGCTTCTATGCAAATTCCTATTCACAGGTTCAACTCGCAGCAAGGCTGCAGTAGCCTTTCATGCTTCTGAGCTAGATAAAAAAAATATGTGTATTGTCACTGGGCAAAATTAATGTGATTTTATGTTCATAAAGTGCTACATAAAAAAAAAAAACAATTGTTATTATTCTGTTTTGACACATCCAGCTAGTCCAGGTTTTAAATCAGACTGGATGTACTCCGAAGTCTTTTAAACCTTTAATGTGCTTTCTAGGATGGATGGTTGCATCACTTTGATTCACATACCTTACATAAAGTTTCCAGAGGCCGACTAACAGCAAGCTACCAAGTTTACGAGGAAGACAAGAGTGGTCATGAATGAGTATGTGAGTCAATGGGAGATGTTCAACACACAGACAGGAGGCTCGCTCAGAAAGCTCTACAACATCTGCCCATCCAGAATCTGAGCAGCTGCATTTCAAACACCACGCAAGAGGCACGTGGAATCCATGCGAGACATGTCCAGTGGTTCCTACCCTTATTGGAAGATAGATTGAAAGATAACGGGAGCTGGAACTTACCGATTCCTATTGTAATGGGTATTCCCTCTGGTTTGACCCACCCAATCTCATATTGGCCCCTGTGGTCTATCCAGCCCTCATTACATGTTCGTGTCTGGTGGTGCACCTGTAGGCAACAGGGCTCCTGAGTCTCCCGCATGATGGCATTTGGGGATGTCACGCCAGACAGGCAGCTGAGGTAGTGGGTGCGAGTCCTACCTATATCACGAGCAGCGCCTCCACCTCATCAGGATCTATGCGTCCGCAGGGAGATGGTCCTGATGAGGAACTCCTTCTTGGTGGTGATGACCCCTGGAGAGTAATTGCAGACTCACACCATGGGGTTCTCGTTGAACAAGCCATCTTTATTGTGCGTGGTGGTATGGGCCAGCTGCCCCTCACAGTCAGCGCTTCAGCCGCACATTGCTCCGTGCTCCCTTTAAAAGGTACGCCCTCCCAATGGAGTGGGATCCCCTCTACCTCGCAGGGAGATCACCCCTGTGCCAGGTCCCTGGACACAGTTGGCCTTCTCTGGCTGGATATAGAACGGTGCCACTAGTTACTGCACTAGTGGGCACATCAGAACTTGCTGCTTCGCACTTCACCTTGCAGCAACCACACTAACTTTAGGCAGTGCAGTGCCTTATATACCGCAGGAGGCAGGCACATCTCTGATGTTACTAACTATGGACTCAGAGCATGTAGCCACTCCCATCCATACATAGGGCACCTCACCAGGGTGTGAGGGCAAACCTCCATGATTACTGCTGGCATTCCTGTAACTTACCAGGTTTTGCTGCCAGCAGGAGAGATGACGGTAGACCATTGTTATGCATGGCTACACTATTTATGGGAAACTTAAACTCCTCGAAGGTGCTCAAACGTTCCACATTCTGCTCTGGTTTGATTGGTTCTTGCACTCAAGAATTGCACAGAGAACAGTACATACTGCGGCACTGTGTATTCTGTGATACAATACCGTGTGCTCCTAACTGAAGAATTACTGCCGGGCAGCAGCAATTTCAGAGTTGCAGTGAAGAGCAGCGTAGTGTGTAGAGAACATAATGTAACTGAAACATTGTAGATGAATCCCTTCCGAAAGTGTTTGCAGATGATGTGTGCGATATTAAAGCACTGTGTTCAGCACTGTATTTTTATTATTGGGACATTCTGCACAGAAATCACACAAAATGCATCAAATCAATAAGTTTAAAAAAATACTACTTCTTGTAACAATTCTTCTCACACCCCCCCCAAATCACCAAGAACATACTGTACAAGCAGTTACTTCTAAAGTGCTTCCGCCATTTTTAAACCGCTTCATCACCACAATAGCAGGCAACAACTTGAAGGAGAAAAAACTGCGTCTTTAAGCCACCGTCCGCGGTGATCGCCGGTGATTTGCCTTATCATGGCGATTCCCAACTCAATAAAGCTGCGAGTCGTGAAACTGAGCGACCGCAGTGTGCGATTTAGTGCCTTGCCAAACAAAAACCGGCGCAATTCCGTCTGCTACGCCTGATTTCCTTTCTCACACGGCACAAATACGTAAGACAGTTACTTTCACTGTGATTGAGTCCTCGTAAGCAGGTAAGTAGAAGAGAGAAGGAGCCCAGCTATCTACATCCAGGATGCAAAAAGTGAATCAGGGCAACTCCAAACGAAAATAAAAATATTTTCCTTTATTAGATCAGCTTTGCAATGAAATAGGACAACGCACCAACGCGTTTCGTCCCGCAGGACTTTCTTAGCAGGCCAGTTACACTGACCAGTTGTTAAAAAACTAATGGATCCACTAAGTTGAATGGCCCCTTTAAAAAGTCTCTCAAGCTGGAAGGAAATAAGCACAATTGGCCACACTGCTAAAATACATGATTACATGGTGACGCGGTGCCCTGCTGCCACCTCTGTTTCTGCTGGGCTGCCGATCCCTTTGAGTTCCTGGACACCCTCTCACTGTATTGTGCCACCTGGCTCCATGTAACACAGACTGGTCCTGCCAGAAAAGGTCTTCCAATTAGGTTGGGAGATTTAAAAACCCGAACTGCCTGAGGTTTCCCTTTGAAAGAATTAGTAACTTCTCAGAGAAAAACATGCTGGTTTTGGAAAAGAAAAGGGTAAAAACTCAGGCATATCAAATATTGCATACCGTACCTATTGCTATTTATATTTTGATTAAGGTTAATAAAGCTTTTAAAATGCTGAGCCAAAGGCCTTATTTTAAAACACATAATAACATATTCCACAGAATAATCAATACACGTTTTTCTGAGGGGTTAGTAAAACAATTAAAATCTAAACGAGCTCAAATGATACAGAGTTTCCAACCTTCGAATGATTTGAGCTGAGGATTTCTCAAGAAGTTCCCCACAGTTGCCAGCGAAATAATTTTTTTACTTAAATGGACAGTTCTCTCTAATTAGAAGATGCAGGAGGATCTGACAGGGAGGTAACTAATTTGGGTGAAAAGGAAGAAGACCTTTTTTAAATCATCTAAGTGGCAATGCGGTTTTACGCTATCTATCCCAATTCAACTTGTATGGGTAGGCGTGTTAGCTCATCTGAAGCTTGGTGGCAACTCCACCTCTGTATGCTCTGAGGGCCCCCAGTCAGTAACGGTCTGAGCTCTATTCATTGCAATGTGCAGTCTTCCCTGGCATAGAGAAGTCAGATTGACGAGGGTCTTATCATTCTAATTCTGCTTCCCCAACAGGGCTTGGCTTCTAAACACAAAACTGGGAAAGCCATTGATGGGACCAGTAACAAAGCAACACTGAATTGGGTTGATACTGGAAGTACAAGAGAACACTGAGATGCATTAATAATCGTTATGCTTCTTGTGGAACATCAGACACTTTAGATCTTCTCCATCAGATGTTTTATACTGCTCGTATAGTATATATATATATATATATATATATATATATATATAAATATATATATATATATATATATATATATATATATATATATATATATATATATATATATATATATATATTGTGACAGAGTCACTGACTCAGTAGGCTGGAATGGAGGATACGTGTGCCTTCCAGCACTACTCAACCAGTTAACCTCCTGCTGGAGAAATACATGCACCTGCAGCTAATTAAGCAGGAAGGACTCCTGAGAGACTGCAGGTTTAAAAGGCAGGAAGTGGCTTACACAAGCTGAGTTAGTTTTTCCCCAGCAGGGTAGAGAGGCTTCTCCCAGCCAGGAAGGACCCTGGCTGTTCTGGTTCCTCAGCCCTGCAAGAAGCTCGGCTGCTGGGACAAGCTGGGACCCCAACCCAGGATAAAGACTGCTACGAGCTGGACACAGCCTGCTCCCCGGAACCGGCATTCCCGATTGCTGTTGGAGCTACAAGGCGAGCTTGGGATTGGAATCCCCTACAATTACAGATAAGAGACTTTCTTATTGAACTTTGAATGTGTAGTACATGTTTTGGGCGGATAACCAGATTAGCTGGCTGCCCATTAGAAAGGGCCACAGTACCATTTAGTTAGTTTCCCTAACGGGAATAGGTGTTTATTTTATGGTTTCTTTTGCCTTAAAGGGACAGTGCACCTACTGTTTATTTGTCTGATGGATAATAAACCACTACAGTTAAGCTTTACCCAGTGTCTTAGCGTCTTACTGACCCTGCCGCGAGGACGTCCTGCCACAATATATATACACATTTTGTTTATGACGCAATTAACCTTTCTCCATCTTCACTACCATGTTAATGAAGAAACAAGCTGCAGTTCTACTATACTGTACTATTCATCCTTGTTGAGATCCTGCAGTATATATGTTGGCTCTTGTGCTGCTTCCTTCTTGGATTGGTAATGTTGCCTCTGTTGTTTGGGAGCTTGACATATATTGCAACGCAGGCATCTCTGTCCCCTTCCAGCTCTGCTCATCTGCCATTGCTTCACTTTGCTCTCAAGTCGTGCTGCCCAGACGTCTAATATGACATCCATTATGCCTTGAACACTGATACGTTTGCAATTTAATTAGAGCCAGCAAAAGTTCAGATAGATCAAACACAAAAGTACACCAGCAACATCCAGAGAAACTGATGTCAAAGATCCAGCCAGCGACAGAACGGCAGCGAAGAGGAAAACATGTTAGAATAACAGATACCGGTATTTGATCTAATAGAAATGGCACCTTCAACTGAAATGAAAAAGTCTCGGGCAAAGGGAGGTCAAGAAGTTAGATGTTCTTTAATTATTTACCTGCAATTGTATAGTATTCTCAGATAACGTGGAATGTGCACAGCCAGTGACCCGTGAAAGAGAAAGGTGTTGTGTTATAAGTACACATCTTTCATGTGAAATCCTGAATCATATCAGGATAGAAAAATGCATAAGGAGAGCTAAAGAATAATTAGCAGTACAGTCTTTTCAAGATGTCCAGATGCTCTCCAAAGAAAGCAAGGATGCAGCAGGAGGCCCCCGAGGTTCCACCCATAGTGTGAAAAGAGAAACGCATCCTATACCCTAAAAGCTTACGTGTGATAATAACAACGAGACACAAACTGGCTTGTTCCATTGGTTTGCAGCCACTCAAACATGGAAACCATGGATAGACTGGGTAATGTCCATAGTTCCTAGGAGAATTCCTCAACTTGTGCTCCTTGTCGATCTCACTGACAATAACTTGGAAACAAATTAAGATGTGATCGTAGTGTATTGTTGATAAGAATATTTTTCACTCTTTTATATATTACCAAGTAGAAACGTAGAATTAAATTAACAAGCAGTCATTTTAATAACACTGTAATTCTAAGCATAATTGGAAATGTGATAGTTAATAGTAAAAAGAAATTTAATTTCAGCTCCCAACCAGTTTTGGATGAACTTTAATTAACTTTACTTGTACTAATAATATGAAATGGGTTCCTTATGGGAAACAGATTACAGCAGCAATCTCAGGAACATGGCAGGGATCCACATAGAGAATCCACCTGGGTCTCCAGTGTCAACCAAAAGGAAGCCGCACCCAAAAACGTTGCAACTTCCTGTTGGACCACGCATTCCACAATGGCAGCCATATTGTTTCCCCAAGAGGGAGCATTGGCACCAGTGAGTACGGGGGGAGGGTAAATATCTAGGAAACCGAGCAGTCCCTGGCACTGAAAACGCTGGGGTCCAGCAAGCGGAGGATCTAGAACAAAATCACTAGAAAATAATTTCCCAGCAGGACTGCTGCTTTAACCCTTTGAGTGCTGGAGGGGCCGCGGCACCACAGTCTAGGGGTGCACAGGACATGATCTCCCCTAGTGAAACAAGCATTTCAATTAAAATAATTGGACATTGCCATTACATCATTGGGCCCCTGGAGTGCCATGACTCCATGACAGAGTAGCAGCCTCTCGGGCCACTCAAAGGGTTAAGAAACAATGGGGGAAACCTATAAAAAGGTGCAACATGCGTCCAGATATTTGTATATGCGTTTATTTCCACCAGCGACACACGGATTCATCTTTCTAATCTTGCTTGTTGCATCGGGCGCCGATCTCCTCGGAGCAGAGGTTGACACCACCTAATCCTGGCAGATTTAAGTGGCGCAAGGAAAGTGGAAAACTGCACCAATTATAAGTGCAACATTTGATGCATCTCATTGTATTGCACGGACTCTCTCCCACTAAATCCACATATAACCACTCCAAAAAACACACAAAACAATTGGGGGCACAAAATGGAGCAAAGCGCCTTGATACATTGATGCAGAGCCGCACAGGGTTAAAATTATGTCGTCATTTGCACCCGTTTTGAAGCAATGCTCCCCTTTGCGTAACTTGATACATACCTCAATAACCTAGAACAAGGGGGTAGAAGAGCACATAGAAGCCCCGAATAGTGTAACACTTTTTTAATTGGGTACGAAGTCTAAAAGCAACAAGGGATGCAATTACCAAATTAAACAGCATGTAAAGGGTTACCCCTGCAGGAGGGAGCAGCGACATCTGCCCCGTCTCCTCAGATCAGCATCTCGCTCTACGCCGTAGGTTGCCTGGGAGATGTCGGCTGCACCGGCGTTCTCATCTCCTCGTGACATCGGAATGACGTCATTTCCGGGTTTCCCTGCTTGATCGCACGGAGGCCCAGCAGCTGTTACCCAAATAACCTCGGCCTTACTTGATCAAGGTTTTATTCCTTCTCGAGAGTCCCTTGTGATTCTCTCAAAACACTGTTTCTCCCTTTACTCAGCCTGCCCTGACTACATCTACTGAGACATGAATCCAGGCATCCTCCATTCCCTCAGTGATGAGCTGTCTCACAACGGTTCTCTGTGGCTTCAGATCGTGACCCAACTTCAGAAAACAAGTCAACAGAGTGTTGGCTTCTCAGATAAATTACATCTTGGAAGAACGATGAAATATGGAAGCTCATGTTTGATTAACATCCATGAAGCACTTTTGTAGGTAGAAGGCAAAAGGCAAACATAGGACTCTACGTACCAACAGCAAAGTGTTGGCTCAATGTTGCTATTTTGATGCACTGTAATATACTTGCACCAAAGAAGAAAAGAAAATTGTGGCATTCCAGTGACCTTCAAGTGAAAAGGATGTTTAATGAACAAGGATCCGTGTTCATTAAATACTTTTTCACTTAAAGACCACTGGATTGCCGCTATTTTCTTTTCTTCGCTTTCCGCGGTTCGCAACTGGGCGGTTGCTGTTGTGAACCTGTAGCACTGTATCTACTGAACCGCATGGCCACCTGCTCTGGACATTGTATACCTGCACCAGGCAGCATCTATGTATTACGCTTAATGGCCGCATTTGCAGGTATGTCTGCGACAAGATGCGGGATTTAAGGAGCCAACACGGAGTTGCATATTGGCGCAGACGTATGTATTAAAAAATGTGTTACTTTCCTTGACCTTTTCTACGTTGGTTTTCTCCACCACCTTGATGGTGGCGAACGTCTTTTTTTAGCGCGGCAGTCTCCAAATTCTACAACAGCAGAAATACACTTTCTAAACATGACAGACAGAATAATCAATTTTCTTATGCAATTGTGTCCGCGCACATTGAGTGCGTATAACTTAAGTGTCTTCGTCTTTTTCTCGCACTATTTTATTTATAAAATGTTTTACCAGGAAGTAATACATTGAGAGTTACTTCTCGTTTTCAAGTATATCCTGGGCACAGAGTTATGATGACAGATACATGGTTACATTAAATGGACAGGGTTATATATTATATATAAAGACATTTCATGAACAGTTTGAGATAATATATGTAACAGTTACAGACCAGATTAAAATGTGAGACAGCTTTAGTCTTGAAAGAACTTTGAGAGTCTCTGGTAGACTGTTCCAGTTTTGGGAGGCATGGCCAGAGAAGGAGGAGCGGACGGATACTTTGTTGAGCCTTGGGACCATGAACAGTCTTCTGGAGACAGATCTCAGATGATAAGTGCTGCGTGTGGTAGGGGTGAGGAGCTTATTCAGATAGGAGGGTAGCTTGCCCAAAAAGTTTTTGAAGTCAAGACAGGAAAAATGAATTTTGTGCATAGTCTCAAGTTATGGCCAAACTAGTTATTTAAGCATTTCACAGTAATGTGGGCTCTAGGATGTCACATTGCATTTGAGCAAGTATACATTCAGTGGGTACAGAAAGGGGTAACTGTTAGTTAAATCACAACACGTCCCTTGTGAAATGCTGATTTATTTGTAGCCCCCAGCTCTTGGGTTTCCAATCCCAGCAATCTCCCACTTAAAAAAGTAAAGCGATAAAAGAGAGCATTTGGTTTCGCTTAACTAGGAAACCCATATGGTCTACACTTTTTCTGACAGCTAATGGCTTATCCCTGAGTATTGGGCCTTTCAGGGAGCAACTGCCATCATATAGCAATAAATTATGTCATAAACTGCAATGCTTTTATTATTTACACCTTCCACGGCTCAGGCTGCATGATGTAGGTTGTACTAAAAATGTATTTCTGATGGAATTGTCCAGTCGATCATGAAGGATGTACCGTAACTGTGTAACTCACCTGACTTATTTCAAGTCTGCTGCCACAATTCTCTTCATGTTAAAATCTGTTTCTCTCACTCCTTCCCTTACCACTCCACCCCTCGCCCTAGGATCTGCCCTCTCTAAAATGCTCCAGAAGAAGGTGGGGCACACTACGATGTCATGTGCTGCACTGGACGCCCATGCGCCTGCATATGTAACCTGCTGACTGCAGGGATAGCAAATCAATGTAAGAGAAGACAGCAGCTGATCAGCAAAGAAGCTGAAGTTAGGCCTTAAATGTTGATTGGGGACATTACCTAAAACATATGACTCTGGTAATAGAAAGTGAACACCTTTGGGATCCATAGCTAAACCAAAGGAACCAACAACCTTGAAAGACAGAGTATGAGGGGTACGAGGTACATGTTTGGAGAAGGTTAATTTCAAGTTACTGTGGACAAGAATACCGGTTTAACTGGATTTGTTATTAGGGGTATGGTTGACCTTTATAGGTCTGTGAGTGAAGAGCTGTAGTCTGTATTTGTAAGACGTTCTATGCAAATGGCATCTGCAATACATGATCTGCGCTTTTCCCTCTTCATGTCACATCTACTGTAGGCAGGGCATTATATTTATATTGTGTTCTTATTCATGTCCTCCAAACAAAAACCACTGTTTTAGTGGCTCAACTAGAGGGGAGAAACAGACCTACTTTTTGATTAAAATAATTTACCAGAATACTGTAGGTACATTGAAATGTATATCATATGTTTTTAGTATGTTCAGGGAACATTCAATATAGAATGGTGTAAGTTACATGTTTACACTGTAGACAACAAACAATAATTCACAATGGGCTTTCCAATAGGAATTGACAAGGAATTGACTCTCTTCCAAGAAATCCTATATGTATGTATTTCTGTAGGAAACAACGCAAATCCGAGCACCCTAATGTCATCAGCTGGGGATTTGTAGTCATTACAGATATATGTTCATATTAATATTGCACCAACCATTTAGTTTCTGACTTTGATACTGTAGCAGACATAATACAGGGAACTATTGTACAAAAAGGAGTCTGTGCTACAGGAAGCCGACAATTAAAGTGTCCTCTTCTAGTGTCAGATCTGCTAGTGTCTTTGGCCTGGCTCTACTGCACGGCAGGTCCCAATTAAGCGAATAGGGCTTCTGCACCTTATCGTCTTAAGGACTATCGAAGTTTATAGAATAAGAGCATATGACTTTGTAGAAAGGAAATGCCAGAATTGTTGAGCATCAGTTTATATTTTTATGTTTCTGTTTGTCTTCCTGTTTCTAAGAGAAACTCAACAACTCATACAAGCAGCTATCACCAAGGGAACAGAAAGTTAGATAGCTTTAAGAATGGCACATATAACTGCAACTTTATATACACAGCATAGTAATAACGGCACTCTAAGTCCCAGCTCTATAATAACTATCAGTATTTATAGTGGGACTATATGGGATTATTCATGAAAGCTCAAGAATGGCAAGGAATGGTGTAGAAAATTCCAGTATCGTCCAAAAAGTAATCTCACCTATTTGCAGATAAGTTAATTGTGCAAAATTAAGTATTCACATGAGAGAGAGAGAGAGCGAGAGCGAGAGAGAGAGAGCGAGAGAGAAAGAGAGAGAGAGTCAGCCACTGGCCCGTATTCAATAAGACTTGTAGGGCGGCGGTTATATACATCCCCACCTCAGCCCCGCGGTCTAGTCCTGTTTGTGGTGAGCGCAGCGTGACAATATTGCACTGGCAGCACATACTTTAAGGCTTTCAGTGAAACACAGGGAGCCATTGACTTTGGAAGCTTCAGCGCGATGGCGCCACCATTGCTAGTCTTTCTGCGCTGGAAGACATCCTATGCAATATAGCAGGGGGGGCCAACTCTGGTCCTCTTGGGCCAACAACAGGTCAGGTTTTAAGGATATCCCTGCATCAGCACAGGGGGCTCAGACAGTGGGACTATTTCAGGGGTCTCAAACTCAATCCTCAAGGGCCACCAAAAGGCCAGATTTTATGGATATCTCTGCTTCAGCATAGGTGGCTCAATCAGTGGGTCAGTCTTTGACTGAGCCTCTGATTGAGCCACAAAATCTGTGCTGAAGCAGGGATATCCTTAAAGCCTGACCTGTTGGTGGACCCTGGAGGACTGGAGTTGGCCATGCCTGGAATACAGTATGGTAAAGATGGGCCTTTGTTTCCAAATTTCTGTCATCTCCGAATTCCTCCCCCTTTTTACCCTGCCCTGGACGGGATAGGAGGAGGAGGAGGAGTATTAGAGGAAGGGCTGCCATTCATTCTGTATCTTCGGAACCACCAAGCCCCAGAATGTCACAAAGTATCCTGGCCATTCTGAGAAAGGCACAAGGACCGTGTGGGCGCACACCGTAAAGGCCCCTCATTGATTTAAATGCTGAATTAATATGCTGCAGTGTAGCGCAAGAGTAGGTATGTCTAAAGAATCCCAGCTGCTAAAATCTTCTTTAACCTACAAAACTGAGACCTAAATAAATACCAGAGGCCCAATACCAATCACTACTACTAGTGCCACTGATCACCACTACCCTCAGAACACCATAGAGTAGCCACTACTATGGGTAAGTGCCGTGGACTGAGTGCCACAAAAATATGCTCACTATTACTACCTAGTACAATATGTTCATTTTCAGAGGGAAGTAAAGATTTGGGGCAGTATGTACTTAGAAGTGCTACTCCATAAGGCTCCTTGATGCACCATTAAAGCTGCAGACCAAGCAATATCCTACAGTACATGTGTGTATTTTTTAATAAATCAGTTTTGTACTATGTAACTATGAGAAAATACTTGTAGCATTTTTTTTAAAACAACATCAAATGAAATGTTTAATGTTTTTTTAATGTAACAAGCATTTTTTGTTTCTATAGCAACCATTTGCAAAGTCACATCCCCTTCCTCTTCTGAAACAGGCTCTGGCACACCCCTTTTTAAGCCCTGCCCTATCTCCAGCAGCTGTATCTAGTGCCTGCCTGGTCACATGATCTCCCCCACAGAACTTTGCATCTTGGGTCCTCTTCTGCGGCACTGACAGCCATTTAGTGAACCCCCGAGCCGAAACTTTGCCGATCGATAACAGGAGAACGGCAACTTAGCTAATTACTTATCATTGTGTGGATTGTATTGATGCAGATATTAAAGGGGGAAAAAATAAAAAATAAACATTTTAAACGGCAGCTTGGAGGGCTAAGGCCCCGGTCACGGCGCTGTAATGCGCGCCCGCGCTTTTGGCTACGCATTCCGGCGATTCCCCGGTCTGCAGCTCACTGCAGGAGCAGAGACCGGGGGGGGCGTGGCGGAGGAGTGACGGGGGCGCGGCCATGACGTCACCCTGCAGGTTCGCCCTCATTGGCTGAACCGCCGGGGGGCGTGCCTAGCTGCTCGACGCGAGTTCCTGCTCTCAATTCTATTGAGAGCAGGAGTAGCTCTCGCGCGAGCGCTGCGGCCCCCCCTCGCAGCGGGTCCGGCGCCATTGCGGGGAGGGCTCTCGTGAGCACAGCGGACGCTGTAGCAGGCAGCTGGGGCAAGGCCTTAAGGTGAATGAGCTGTAAAGGGCATTATCTGCTAAGCCATGTTGTAAGGTGTCTTATGGAGATGCACTGGTTCATACACTGCATATGGCCCCTTGCATTTTAACGTTAAATTCTCTCACAAACAAACATTCGGACATGCAGCCTTTTTAGAGAAGAAAAATGTAGCATCCCCCATTTGACAATTACAGCAAACCTTAAACATACTAGATGCTATGAAAATTTCCACCATCCCTAACAGTGTCCAGAGCCACAGTCATTAGCTGCTTTGCTGCGTTGCATAGAAGAAATAAAAAGATTTGGTAATGAACGTAGAGAGAGCTTAGGGACGGTATCATGAAGAATAAGAAGCATCAAAAGGACAGAGAGAGAGAGAGAGAGAGAGAAAACAGACTATTTTGCTGATCTCCAGCTAAGCTGGGCAAGGCTTACAAAAGATAAATAACACTGACATTACAAAGCTACATCTAATTCATTTTTCTACTTGTCACTGCTTGGGATAATTGGCCGGCACAACAAGCAAGGGAAAACGTTTTTGCTGTTTTGCCTTTTGGAGGTACAACGTGGATTAGATGGCGTGTTACACAGCTGATAAAAAAAATAGAAGAAAAAAAAAAGAGAAAGAAACATTTAAGTCTTTAATACAAAGAGGTTGCTAGTGAATGGCTGGAGTGCCTGTGCAGAATGCGGCCTAGTTATTTCCATGGCAACCACCCACTGCGAGCATGGGTTTACCTGGGAGCTTTTCAGCTGCGGCCTTCAAGGAAGTTTGCACAGTTTGAAGTGGGAGCTGTGGTCAGACCTAGGTTACTGTGGCATAGATTTATCTCTCACATAAAGCCTTTTATCTCAGGGAAAGATTTCTGGAAGAGCACGGAGAGATAACATCATTATCGCTTCTTTTGCTTTCCTTGCACAGAGGATTTCTGAGCATCTGATCAGCTAGAAATGGGCTTTCTATTTTAAGTATTGCATTAAGTAGGACATAGATCTATTGCAGAATACCGAGTTTATTAGAATGAGCAGGCTGGCTTATTGTCCTGCTAACACAAAGGTTATCGTGCGTCTTAAATGTGTTACTTACAATGCAATTATTCTATACCGTAGGCGGTATTTAGTGCTTTGCTACATTTCATATAAATATATGATTTGTTCTCAAATGATTAGAAAATTAAATTTATTTATTAAGTTAATTTACACCCTGAAAATTAACTGGCTGCAATACAAAGCATTTAAGGAAGCAGTCTCCTGCCACTAATACACACCAATGGCGGTGGCGTGTTTAAGGGGTACAACCCTGATGATCGAAGCCTTCCTTGAAAAATAAGACCAAAAAAAAAATGTTTGCTTTATGTTGAATGCCCTTAGTTAGCATTGCATTGCCAGGCTGTTGACTAAATCTCCTTTTGGGAGCTGTGCTGTACTGTGCTCTTAAACCCGGCTCATGTTAGTAACTGCAGAGCCGAAATGCTCTTTAACTAAACACCCGGTGCTATTCTGAGGAAAGTGTAGGTGCGACGCACAATTATTCGTTTTTGCTACTTTGAACAATTAAAGTAACGCGATTTTCCCACGGTGAGAAAACAAAATCTACCATTTGACCTTGAACCATTTCAAGATAGGAACTTTAACCCAAAGTAATACAAAAAAAACAACACGATAATATGTATTGATGTATTGTTTTGAAGGCATGAAAAAATTGATCAACGTTTCAAACCCCATCAGTCATCCTAATGACGGTCACTTAGGGGACTGAAATGATGGTCAATTATTTAATGCTTGAAGAATACATTAATTTTGCATATACTTGTGTTGCTGTTTTTTTCATTATTGATGTGTTCACTTATTACTGGACGTTGATATTTCTACCAGCAACCAACGACTTTGTATTATTTACTTCTAAAATAATTGGCTCTCTGTCTGCTGCACTTATTCCCTCACCTGCTGTCTCTGTAAGTCTCATAACATACCGCTTCGATTGTAAGCTCTTCTGGGCAGGAATTTCCTTTCCCATTGTCTGATTTTGTTCGTATTATAATTCCCTATAATGTCTCTTTGTAAAGCGCGGAGAACACTGTTGTCACGATATAAATAAAACAATATATCCGTATTCGTATACATATTCGTATGATACATACATAGAAATAATGGGATACCAAATATCGTTAATATTAATATAATATTAATATCTTTAATAACTTTACCTAAACACCACTTCTTCCAAATATTTCTGAAACGTATGCTTATCTTTCAAACCAAAAAAGTTAACAATGCCAAAATGATCAGAGTACGCCATAACTATAATTTTATTACCTAAATAAAATAAAGTCTTGGAGGAAGAGGTCAGCAAGGAAGAGGATAGGAGAGAGGACGATGTCCTGAGCCGAGTTAGGCTGCGACCAGGGTGAATGAGAGTACATAGGTGCTCGATGCTCATTTTGCTCCGGCGATTTCTGTCCTGTTAGTTGCGCACGCAGGGGGCGTGTCAGGGGGTGGGGCCGTGACGTCACAGAGCTGGTTCGCCCTCATTGGGCGAACTGCTCACGTGACGCATCAACGCGCAGCAAAATCAAATTTGACTGTCTCAGCAAGCAGCAAGCTCACGGGCAAGTGCACACCCTGGACAAGCGCATTCAGTATAATCACTCTGATGGCGCTAAGCACGAGCGTGTACAGCAGTGAGGACTGTGGGCTTAGGCTTCGGCCAGGGTGAAGCGAAGCGTGCGCGCTTAGCGTGATCAGAGTGATTAATCTGAATGCGCATGTCCAGGGTGCGCACGTGCCAGTGAGCTTGCTGCTTGCCTGGCGGCCTGGCAGCATGTGCAGAGACTACTGCCGCGATCGGCGGTCTGTAGGGGAGCGATGGGATGCACAGGGGTGGGGCCATGATGGAGGGGCGTGGCCACAGCGGGGCATATCTGTCCTTCCATTGGCTGCCCGCAAAGCATGTGACCGCGTTGCGGCACAGGAATTCTTGTCTTCCCTGCCAGCGTACGCGTCACAGCGCATTACGCGCCCACACACACATGGCCACTGGGGCCTGCCCCATACAGGGCTGTGGTGTGTGGCACGCACGCCGCAGCACATGCCGCAGCACACGCCACAGCACACGCCACAGCACACGCCGCAGCACACGCCGCAGCGGCCTCTGGGGACCTGGCCCTTAGCAGGCATGTAGGGAAGTTTCAGAGATGAGATGAGCTATGAGACGGATGGAGGGGCAGAGTAAAGGAAAGCTTTAGATGTGAGGACAGACCGGGGTAATTCATTAAATTGCTGACCAGGGGAAGTATGGCACGGAAACCCCCATTAACCTCAATGCACGAGAAAAATGCGTAGCCAGCACTTGAAGCTTAAAAGCAGCAAGGCAAACAATGCATGGCAATGAATTTGACATGGAGCGTAACTGATCTTTGAACCAAATTAAAACGGGAAACCTCGGGCTAATCACATGCTCTTCTGCTGATAACAACGATCCATTAAAGGGCCCAACCACATGACTAAAGCATCTCACGCACACTACTGTCTCGTGTTCCTCCATATAACACCAGTCTGTAGGCCCTGCTGTCCGTGTCAAACCAGATCAGTGGTTGATATCATATTCACAACTATATATCACAACATTGCATTTGCCCATTCTAAAAAACAACTCGTTCTCATTTCTATTGTATGGTATTTTTGATTATATAGTGACAGCAATGTGCACAGCACTTGTCATAGATAATATGCAAGACATAGCAGGAAGGTGGAGCTAATACAGGGGACGCCAACTCCAGTCCTCAAGAGCCACCAACAGGTCGGGTTTTCAGGATATCCCTGCTTCAGCACCGGCGGCTCGGTCAGTGGTCGAAGACTGCACCACCTGTGCTGAAGCAGGGATATCCTGAAAACCTGACCTGTTGGGTGGCCCTTGAGGATTGGTGTTGCCCTCCCCTGGGCTAAAAGATGAGGAGAGAGGGAGGGAGCATGGCGAAAAGAAAGGGTAAGAGTTTCAAAGGTAGGAGCTATATATATACAGTATACATACTGTATATATACTGTACTGTACAAGCAGTTGTGTTCTGTAATCGCACTTTGATGAATCCGTATGCACCTCAATTCCCCCGTCTCAATGATAGATTGTTGATCCAGTGCGCTACTGTATGTGCTTTGATCATTTCACTTGTTAAAAGAGCGTTGAACCAGTTAAATATTAAAGGGGGCTAATTCAGTCCTATTAAGCCCGTGGTGATGGTAAAAATCCAATTAAACCTTCTGGCTTTTAATAGCAGAGTTCTATTTTAAGGTTTATTAAGTTATATTAGGATTGACATACATTTACTCTGACATAATATAGACACTTAATTGGAATAAAGGCTAAGGAAGTTGATTAAAGTACAATCAGTTCTTAACCTCCTAGTGCTAGAGAGGCCCGCTGTACGTTTCTCTGCACTACTTCACAAACTCTTATATAATAAGGCATTAGGGTCAATTGTGCGGTCAAATGTTGTAAATAGATTTCAAATAGTGACTGTACTTATTATGCCTTATGAAAAAACCCAAGGCAAGTTACCAAGTTATATTTGCCCTGCAAAGCAGGACAGAAAAAAATAAACAAAATAGCCTATTATTAATTGTTTGAGTAATGTGAAAATTGTTAAAGTGAACAGAGAAGAAATGAATGACGCAGAATACAGCTCCAGGGCATGTGACCATTGCTATTCATGCAATAAGGTAGGAATGGCAGGCATTGGCTTCAATACTATGTACTCCCCATCTGGGGCGCATGGGCTGGAATTGTGAGGGAAAAGCCCATTCTAGGACAGAACAGTGTTGGAGAAGGAAGTTGGTTAAGCAAGGCCCAAAACTGGCATTTATTACTGTACTTGTAAAGAAACCCTGCCAATTTGTTACTGTGCTGGGGGGGGGGGGGTGAACCCTTGTATTGAAAACAATGATTAATCATGGTGAATGGAGGCCAATTAATCAAAAACAAATGTTTGCGTCAAACGTATGAAACTCGATAAGCTCTCCTCGTCTCAGATTGTAACACACAAAGTAGGAATTCTTTGATGTACAACTGAGAGAGCTCATTTGCATGCCATTTCCCAGAAAACCTGGGTGAAGTGGAAGCATTGTATGCTAAGAGACAATGGTGAAAGTCAGACTTGTCTGAGACATGGGAGTCTGCTCACAAGTGGTATTTTTATTTGCTGTTGATGAGCTATAATATACACATTTCCTGACATTCATACAAGGAATGCCATACAGTATGTTCTCACTCAATGGCTCTCAGTAGCCACTGTAACGTTGATTCGAGTAAGTCAGGTCCCATTGACTTGGCATGAGTCTCACTCACTCTTTGGATAACAGTCCGATTCAATTTTTAGCATTGTGATTTACTTATTTTTTTTAGTTCTCAAAATATTTTACCAGGCAAATACATTGAGAGTTACCTCTCGTTTTCCAGTATGTCCTCGGTGCAAAATAATACATTGACAGCATCGTAAGTTACAAACATGTGTAAAGTAGGACACAGCCGAAGTGTTGGAGGCGGTTCTGAGAGACGCAGAAGTGGGGTGTTTGTTTACAAAAAGGAAGAGCGACCAGATCCGTTACTAAACCATAGACTTTTACCCTTTCACTGACCGAGGGGCCTGACGGTTGAGGTGTTAATTGAGTCTCATTCTAAAGCCACAATTTGTATGAAACAGACCAATGTTTTGGTAGAATTGTTTTAATATTCTTTCTTTTTCTTTTCATTGTACGTTAATAATAATAATAGCATGTTCTTATATAGCGCTGCTAGTATTTACGTAGCGCTTTACAGAGACATTTTGCAGGCACAGGTCCCCTGCCCCGTGGAGCTTACAATCTATGTTTTTGGTGCCTAAGGCCCAAGGTCACAAGGAGCCGACACCGGGAATTGTACCAGGTTCCCCTGCTCCAAACTCAGTGCCAGTCAGTGTCTTTACTCCCTGAGCCGCTCCTTCTCCCAGGTTCCCCTGCTCCAAACTCAGTGCCAGTCAGTGTCTTTACTCACTGAGCCGCTGCTTCTCCCATTAACCATCTCCTCTGTTCTGTAAACCCACTCATTAGTTTGCCATTTAGGAGAAATAAAGATATACTATTTTTTATTTAATCTGCAATATCATGGTAATTACCCAGACAGCACCTTTTTTTTTTTTTACTTACCAGCATTCAGCACCCACATTTTTGTTCCCTCTTGACCCCCCAAATTAGCTGAGAATATAGCTTTAATTAGATAATATCACACACTGTTTGGGATTGCATATTAACAGGCTGCTCACAGATACCATCAAGGGGGGGGGGGGGCTAGAGCTGCACAATGAACACTCATCTCATCTCTTGTCACTTGGGACTGCAAACAGCTGCCGTGATGAACAATCCACGGATAATAAAGATTACCTAGCTCTCAATGAGCTTCAATGTAATCATTAACTGCAGAGGAATTCAAATCAAACTCTGCTGCATACATCCGTCTCTGTGTACATATGCATGCATATTACAGTATGCACAGCACTGACCATGTATGCAGTGCTGTGAAGCTACTCTATACAAGGCATCTTATAGGGACCGAGGGTGTACAGCTGGGCAAAAAATACATCACACAAAAAGCAAATGTTTGGAGAACGGAATTCCCTAAGCAGCTTACTATGGGAGGGAGAGGGAGATAACACGTGGAGAGAAACCAGCGCACCTGAGATACCTGGGAGATATGCTAATAGGATATGCAAAGTATATTTAAATGAATTCTATTTGCATATTTCCCAGGTGCGCTCCTTTTTGTGTGCAGTTGTGTCTCTCCATATGTTGTTTGAGGGGATATGGTAAAATCTGGTAAAATCTATATTTCAGGGTCTGGGCGAACGGTGGCTGTCATACATTTGCTTGAATTTTCGCCAGCGGATCGAATTTCGCCTGAAACCCCGCAAATAATTTGTGGGACGCATTTTTACATATTCGCCCGTCCCTAAATACATGTCCATGTAATGTATGCCACAGATGCAAGTGAGTTCGTCTGGAGCAGGTAGTATGATTGTGTTAAAAAGCAATATTATGATATATACAGTTGTAATATTCCCTTTGCTAGGGCCAGCAACGCATCACTTCGACATCTATCGAAGGCCCCTCTGGCAGCGAATGGGTGGGACAGGTGAGTTTTCCGACATAAACCGTGCACCCCCACACCTTGAACAATCTACCGGAGACTCTCACAGCCGCCACCAAGCTAAGTTCTTTCAAAACAAAAGCTGTCTCACATGTTAATCTGGTCTGTAACTGTTACATACGCCTATAATATACATTATCTCTAACTGTGCATGCAATGTCTTGTATATAATGTATAACCCTGCTCACTTAATGTAACTATGTACAGTATTTGTCACCATGTATCTGTTATCATAACTCTGTGCCCAGGACATACTTGAAAACGAGAGGTAACTCTCAATGTATTACTTCCTGGTAACACATTTTATAAATAAGATGAATAAAAAGAAATCTCCCTTGAGGTGCTTTCAATAAAGTATCAGTGTGAAGTATTCATACTCAAATTTAAAATACGCGCCAAGCACCTTTTCTCCATCTTTAAGTCATACTAAGAAACACACCTTCTGAATGACGCATTTCTATAGAATATATCAGGGGGGGCTTAACTGCAGTCTGTAAGCCTCTCCCCCGCCCCCCAACAGGTCAGGTTTTCAGGATATCCCAGTCGAAGAATGAGCCACTGATTCAGCAACCTGTGCTGAAGCAGATACTGATTGAGCCTCCTGTGCTGAAGCAGGGATATCTTGAAAACCTGACCTGTTGGGAGGGCATCAGGACTGTAGTTGAGCACCCCTTGCCTGTGTCATGCTCAGTGTATACACACCACTCTGTTTAATAGGGTGTTCTCCACCCCCTTCCTGTCCGTTTATACCGTACACATTTATTGAATGCAGACTGTGTGGTGAGGATAGTTTGTTACACATGTGGATGGAGGACCATATCCTGCACACATGGATTCTGGTGACGCTTTGCTTTGCAGCCTAAGGATGCATTGAGCAGGCTGGCTCATACACGCATATCTATAGCAACTCACCGCGGCTTAACCTATTCATGGTTTATCAGAGGGGCCTGCAACACAGGGCTTCCCTCCACTAGGAAAGAGACTACCAGATCTGAGCAGTATACATTTTGGACATGGTCATACCACATAATTCAGACACACCGGCGTGCATTTAAAACAGGGCTTCCCTAGATTAGTCTTTGCGACAGACCAGGTTCTCTGAGTAACCCATACCGGGAGACATCGTGGAGAAGACCGTGATTGATGGAAGATGGAACTTTGGTCCTGATCAAATAAATGCTTTGGATATCCAAACTCTTCCATGCAGTGTCACTGCTTGCCCCGCTGGCTAGACTGGCAACTCTCCCACAGTGTCTCCCAAAAGAACTCAGGCGGTCTTCCTGGTAGGCTCACCAACCCTCCGAATTTCAGAAGGTGTGGGTCCCCATAGAAAGAGTGATAGAAGCCACAAGTCCCATGATGTTGGCTGCAGAGCGAAACCATTACCTAACTTTATGTGGAGTAAATAGCAGGTGCAGGATCCATTTCTTAAATATCCTTTATCTATTTATTTCCCCCCCCAAAATTTGAACGCGCTATTCACCAAGAAACTCAGAAATACAGCGCGTCTATCCCAACCAGCTCCATCTTATTGTCCGTGTTCCTGCCAGGGGGTGAAGTTCAGAACAGTCAGTTAATGATAGCGGCTGATGACTAATCGGTTAGGGAGATTGACGAGTGATCGGTGAGTGATAAACTGGTTAGGGGGAATGTAACTTAGGTGTGTAGGAGGGATAAAAGGTTTCGCTGAAACGTTGTGCTTCTGTCCCTGTAACCATCACTCTACATCAAATACATCTATTGATTGAACCAAGCTGCATATAGAAGAATTAATCTGAAGTGCGAGGATTTGTTGCTGTTCTTGTTGTATATAAGTATATACAAATAAATCCCGAAATATACATATTATTGGCAATTTGATCTTTAAACATGGTAAATTGCATATGTTACAGTGCTTCCTTCTATCCTGCACTGACATAACAAATAAAGTCTGCCAATATTCACAGGTCGGAGGGCCTGGGCATCGGGTCACTTCCTGATACATTTCAGCATCATGTATCTTCTTTCCCGTACCCGGGCAGCGCTAAAAACATGCGGGACCAGCGGGAGGACAGAGGCATGTGTGGGGGATCCAGCCACAGGATAGAGTGAGGAGGGTCAAAAGGGGCGATAGGAAAGAAAAACGGGCAACCCCTAACCAAAATACTAACCTTAGCCCTTTACCCTAAACCCTAATCCTTAACCATAATATGTCTAACCATAACCTCTAACCCTAACCATAATAATCCTAACCATAACACCTAATCCCTAACATAACCCTAACCATAATATTCCTAACGTTAACCCTTTACACTATAACAATGGCTTCCAACCACTTTTTGGTTACGGAACCCTATAATTATATTGTGAAATTCTACGGAACCCCAACCCTCTCTAATAGCGCGTCTGAGATCAGATGCATTGTAAGGACCCCAACCCTCTCTAATAGCGAGTCTGAGATCAGATATATTGTTAGGAACCCCAACCCTCTCTAATAGCGCGTCTGAGATCAGATGCATTGTAAGGAACGCCAACCCTCTCTAATAGCGCGTCTGAGATCAGATGCATTGTAAGGAACCCCAACCCTCTCTAATAGCGCGTCTGAGATCAGATGCATTGTAAGGAACCCCAACCCTCTCTAATAGCGCGTCTGAGATCAGATATATTGTTAGGAACCCCAACCCTCTCTAATAGCACGTCTGAGATCAGATGCATTGTAAGGAACCCCAACCCTCTCTAATAGCGCGTCTGAGATCAGATGCATTGTAAGGAACCCCAACCCTCTCTAATACCGCGTCTGAGATCAGATATATTGTTAGGAATCCCAATCCTTTCTAATAGCATGTCTGAGATCCGATGCATTGTTAGGAACCCCAACCCTCTCTAATAGCGCGTCTGAGATCAGATCCAGTGTAAGGAACCCCAACCCTCTCTAATAGCGCGTCTGAGATCAGATGCATTGTAAGGAACCCCAACGCTCTCTAATAGCACATCTGAGATCAGATGCATTGTAAGGAACCCCAAACCTCTCTAATAGCGCATCTGAGATCAGATGCATTGTAAGGAACCCCAACCCTCTCTAATAGCGCGTCTGAGATCAGATGTATTGTTAGGAACCCCAACCCTCTCTAATAGCGCGTCTGAGATCAGATACATTGTTAGGAACCCCAACCCTCTCTAATAGCGCGTCTGAGATCAGATACATTGTTAGGAACCCCAGCCCTCCCTAATAGCGCGTCTGAGATCAGATACATTGTTAGGAACCCCAACCCTCTCTAATAGCGCGCCTGAGATCAGATACATTGTTAGGAACCTCTGTTAGGAATTCTTCTGTATTTGGTACAATTTTCAAATAACCTTAAAATAGCATGGAACTCTGTAGGGATGCCCAGGGAACCTAAGGGTACCTATTACCCTGGTTGAAAAACACTGACCTAAACCCTAATCCCTAACCATAATATTCCTAACCTTAACCTTTTACCGTAAGCTCTAAAAAACCTTAAAACCGTAAAAAGCCTAAACTCGCAGGCAGCGAGATGTTTAGAAAAACAAAAAGGAGAAGAGGAGGAAGACAGAAGGGATACAAACGATAGAGCTCCCTTTCTGGCAGAGCCACCCCGAAAACGTGCCAACCCGGGAATGTGCCACTCCAGAAGCGTGCCACCCCAGGAATGTGCCACCACGAAAACGTGCCACCCCGAAAACGTGCCGCCCCGGAAACGTGCCGCCCCGGAAACGTGCCGCCCCGGAAACGTGCCGCCCCGGAAACGTGCCGCCCCGGAAACGTGCCGCACGGGAATGTACCACCCCAGAAACGTGCTACCTCGGAAATGTGCCACTCCAGAAATGTGCCACCCCAGAAATGTGCCGCACCGGAAACGTGCCGCCCCGGAAATGTCCCACCCCGGAAACGTCCCACCCCGGAAACGTGCCACCCCGAAAACGTGCCACTCCGGAAACGTGCCACCCCAGGAATGTGCCACCCCGGAAATGTGCCACCCCGGAAACGTGCCACCCCAAAAACGTGCCACCCCAGGAATGTGCCACTCCGGAAACGTGCCACCCCAGGAATGTGCCACCCCGGAAACGTGCCACTCCAGGAATGTGCCACCCCAGGAATGTGCCACTCCGGAAACGTGCCACCCTGGGAATGTGCCACCCTGGGAATGTGCCACCCCGAGAATGTGCCACCCCAGGAATGTGCCACCCCGGGAATGTGCTACCCCGGGAATGTGCCACCCCGGGAATGTGCCACCCCGGAAACGTGCCACCCCGGAAACGTGCCACCCCGGGAATGTGCCACCCCGAGAATGTGCCACCCTGAGAATGTGCCACCCTGGAAACGTGCCACCCTGGAAATGTGCAGGAATGTGCCACCCAGGGAATGTGCCACCCCGGGAATGAGCCACCCCGGAAATGTGCCACCCCGGGAATGTGCCACCACGGGAATGTGCCACCTCGGGAATGTGCCACCTCGGGAATGTGCCACTTGGGAATGAGCCACCCCGGAAATGTGCCACCCCGGGAACCTCTTCAGTGCGTTAGTTTTTGATCCCTGCACTGAAATTAGACAAATGATTATATAATGATGTAAAAAAATGCTAATTACAGAAATGTACACACTCTCCCGACAATGTTGTTTAGCAGGCCTCTGGCAGCCAAGGGGTTACAAGCAGGACATGCGACGCCGCCAGTGATCTCAATTACCATTACCCAGATGGTCAGTTCTTATCCCCTTGCATAATGAAAGCACAGAGTATACTGGCACGACAAATGTGTAACAGATTTGACGTTTCACGGCTCTGGCTGTTTTTTTAATCACATTGCATTTATAAAAGGGAGAACACAAAAGGGCTTTTTCTAATTTGTCCTTGTTTTGTTTTTTAAAAACCTCTTCAAAGGCTTTTTTGTCCTTTTTTTCCCCCTCAAACACTTGATTTTCCATTCGGTGAATTGAGGTGAATTAGCACTTTTTCCCACTTTGTCTTCTGCCAGTTCCTACATGATGGTAATAGTTTATTTCGGACTATAAGATTGAGAGTTTAAGAGCCGTATGAGGCATATTCCAGGCACAATGAGTTCCTCTTCCTCAGCGCATACAATCTAATCTCAGGGATTCTAGAACGTTCCCGTTTCATGGACCGCTTCAGTGTTAATACGGGAATGGAGGAGCACAATAGATATGTACCTCTATTATTACAGACATTACAGAACAGATCTCACCATGTATGCATCACAACCATCAGTCCTGATCTACCAACAGTGATACGTAATAACCAGAGGCTGCAAGTGCAGTATGGCCGGAAGGAATGTCATGAGCTTCCTAAGAGTTGAAGTCATCGTTCACCACTGGTACTCCTAGGGCCCCATGTTGATCGTCCCTGATCTCGCTGGATACAATGACTTGCCCAAGACACTGGGATTTAAACAGGGTTTTCTCACTTCAAAGACAAGTCCATTACCACAAGACCACTTTTCTGCTTCTCTTAAGATGTTTTTAGTTGTTGTTTTATTAAAGATACAGGGAACGGCAGTACTCTTTATAATATTCAGCACATGATTTAATATATAATACTTTCCCCTCTCTCCTTTCTACTCCTAATAAATAGGCACGTGTAAAGGTTTCCAGGTGCTCATTGTACACATTCATGGACTTTATTAAGAAATAGGTTTAAAGAAATTTGCAAGCTCTGGGTAGCTTGCATTTTTTTCTATTTTAACTGCAGAGGACGACTTTTAAATGTTTAACACTTTTTTTGCTGGTAGAGTTGTTTTTTTAATTCACCAGTTTTGCTACTGGACACATCTCTAATTCCATGCATCGGGTTATTAGGCTGCAATGTTACTCCCGTGTGGAACCCACTGGTAAATCCATTCAGTATCCTTCAGGCTAAGCTCATACACTCCGCTAGCTAGCGAGAGTGTGAGCTCTTACCTTGCCGCGAGGTTGAAGCAGAAGCGATCCCTGCGGGGGCGTGGCGGACGCATCCCGAAGCTGGTTCGCCCTCATTGGCTGAACCAGCTCACGTCACGCTGACGGCATGTGGCAGCCGCCTGAAAAGACAAAACAATGTGTCTCCTCAAAACGCTGCCGCGTCACCGCGCCTCTTTGCCCGCAGGCAGCTTGATAACAAATATGTCAAACAGTGAGAGTGCGGGTCGTGCACGCGCGCGCACGCAGCAAATCCTCCACTATAAGCTCGGCCTTAGAAGTGAAGCGTCGTAATGAAAGGTGGCGCCCTGGAGGTCCTTAGGATGCGATTGCGTGAGCGTGCAGGAGAGCGATCGCGTGAGCGCGCAGGAGAGCGATCGCGTGAGTGCGCAGGAGAGCGATCACGTGAGTGTGCAGGAGAGTGATCGTGTGAGCGCGCAGGAGAGCGATCGCGTGAGTGCGCAGGAGAGTGATCGCGTGAGCGCGCAGGAGAGCGATCGCGTGAGTGCGCAGGAGAGCGATCGCGTGAGCGCGCAGGAGAGCGATCGCGTGAGCGCGCAGGAGAGCGATCGCGTGAGCGCGCAGGAGAGCGATCGCGTGAGTGCGCAGGAGAGCGATCGCGTGAGTGCGCAGGAGAGCGATCGCGTGAGTGCGCAAGAGAGCGATCGCGTGAGTGCGCAGGAGAGCGATCGCGTGAGTGCGCAGGAGAGCAGGAGCGCGCAGGAGAGCGATCGCGTGAGCGTGCAGGAGAGCAGGAGCGCGCAGGAGAGAGGTCACATGATCGCTGGTGCTTGAGGGTCCATGGTAACGGAGGTGGAAGGACCCTCCGGCACTGAATAGGATCTTAATATATAAAACTCTCAAATAGTTGAAAAAAAAGCTTTGTAGGTAGGGGAGAGTTACCAAACAATTCAATGCAGAGCATCAGGCACTGCAGCTTTAATTACTGGCCGGCAATTTAGCAAAACATTAAATTAGTATAATTATTCTAAAAAAAAAATGCATAGTGTTCACTGATCTGCTTTAGAGGTGCTGCCCCACTTAGCAACGCAAGACAGCAAAGGGGAAGCCGCTCCGTCGTAGGCCCATGAAAGGCAGCGCACCGCGCCAATGTATCCACTCCTGCCAGCCACGGTATCCACTCGTTATTGTATCTTTTAGACAATGGGATGTGATCTCTGGCACACTTACCCATCAATAATCAACATTGAAGAGTGTGATGGCACATAACGTGTCCCTGTGTAACTCCCTCTAGTTACCATAGCAACCAACACTCGCTGAAGCAGCATTTCAACGTAAAAGCCTTAAAAAAAATAAAAAGTTGCTGTGTGCTAGTGAGGTTTACAGCATTTTAATTAGTAATATTAATAACATCACCTAAGCTTAATGATACCAATTATACCACGGTAAACATTACTACGTGCCTTATGAATAGCGAAATTATCCATAAACTTTCATGCATAATCAAACTTTAGAAACACATTATTTGAAGCAGGAGACGGGTTATTTGTGCCTCAATTTATCCAAAAATGGGCAATTATCAGGAGTAAATGTTTGTGGAGCGGCAAGTGCGCAAGCTTACTCATATCTTCAGTGTCTCTAGAACTTGCATCGTTGGGCGTCCCCCATCAAACGCGGGTGTTTACATGCACTCGGAACGGCGGCGACGGCGGCAGACTGGCTGCGGCATACCGGCCACGGCGAAATGTCCACTCCACTCTTCATATTCAATATTCATACTCACACAATAAGGCTGAACCAAGGAGCTGTTTGCCTTGTATTTCTTGTGTCCATAAAGTACAGCTGATGTCTCAACATGGATGCTGGACAATATTTAGTAGACTGTGCTTTTCCATGGGACCAAATGGTTGTTGAGCTTGCACTCCTTACTCACTGTACTGCAACTCTAAATAGTGGTGCACACTATGCTGTCAGGGGTCAAGTCCTGTAGTTGACCCATGTAGTGAATAGATCCAATAGTAGAAAGGCAGCGGAGACTCAAGGCATGAAAGAAAAAGATTCCTCTATTGGGTTACATATCCTACGCGTTTCGAACCCAGATAGGACTGAAACGCGTAGGATATATAATCCAATAAAGGAATCTTATGCTTCAACTTCTTGAGTGCCTGCTGCCTTCATACAATTGAATCTTTTCCACAAGATACCTTCTGGTGCTTGAATGGGCCGGGAGGTGTCTTCCAAACAACGCTTAGTGCATATGGAACTTTAGATCTTTTGGCATGTACCACCAGAGAAGCTGCATGAGGTCCCATGTATACCATGCACGGAAATCTGAGCCAAATTAGTGTAAACTCCATCAATGAACCTACAACAAATCCAGACACTTACCAAGATTCTTCCATTTCATGGCGATGGAAGCAAACAAGAAAATCTTTACACGTCTAGCATTAAATTAACATTTTGGACATTATTAAATATTAAACATTTATCTTTAAAGATATTTGAGAAACATATATAAAGGTAACTCGAATGGCACTTTGAGGAGGATTACTGTGCTATGAGGCTTTAATCAAATTGAACCACTATTGTTAACAGAGGTGGAAGTGCTTCGTATTGAAGTTCGTTGATTGCATGAAATATCTGTTTAGTAAAATGTAGATAGCGTGCTTTATATTGAGCCTTATACTTATGCCACTGCTAATGGCATTATGGTATTGGTCTGGCAACAGTGCTATTATCTGTACGATACTATACGTGCACATTGAACAGAAACACGAATGGTGGTAACTAGAGCACAGTCAGGCCTAGATTTACAAAGCAGGGATACCCCTGAAAACACCTTCAATGAAGACACCTGGATGAGCCATTATGTATCTTCCAATGCCAAAAGGTTTCTACTGGCGCTGGATGCTATCTTATATCATAGCACTGCTTAGTAAATATGGGCCAAGGTGACTTGTTAAAGACCACCATGAGACACGGCTGACACTGCTTCTAAACTGGGGACCTCACACGTCACAATCCAGCGCATCTAATAAAAGATCACTTTGCCTTGAAGTCCAATAGACATGGGGTAGCCCACTCCAGTCCTCAAGGGCTACCAACAGGACAGTTTGTCAGAATATCCCTGCTTCAGTACAGGTGGCTCCACTGATTGAGCCACCTGTGCTGAAGCAGGGATATCCTGAAAAACTGACCTGTTGGTAGCTCTTGAGGACTGGAGTTGGCTACCCCTGAAATAGACTAATATCTTGAAGCCCATCATCGCGAAGTCAATGACTCAGTAAGTAAAGGTGCTGATTCTGAAAAACAGTAGCACTGGGTTTGAAGCAGGGGAGCCTGGTTCAAATCCACCATGTCAGATCCTTGGGCAAGTCACTTTATCTCCCTTTGCCTCAGGCACACAAAAAATAGATTGTAAGCTCTACGGGTCAGTGCTATACAAGTAAACAAAAGAGTAATTCAATATTAGCACTGATTGTCTAATTGATATGTATATGGTACCATGCTACATTACCACATCTTCTGCGCTCTATTATAAAAATAGGCCATTAAAGTAGCCCGTCAGCGTGATCCAAAAGATTTAATCTATGTCTGTATTCTGTCAGCATCTTTTGCAAAAGGTCCAACCCCTTGTTAATAACCCCAGACTCTCAGGAAAAGTGACCTAATCAAGATGTATAATTGTATGTTTTTTTTTAATTTTATTTATGTAAATGATGGAATCCTTACTAACGATGGTAAAGTGTATCATTGTGGATTTATGTGCTGATAGATTCATCACTGGAGGTTAATTATAATGTTTAGCAAACACATTCCCTTGAGGGATATATATATTTAAATATGCCACTTCTCATGAACTCAAAGCAAAATTACCCATCCGACTGAAATGACGGGATAGGTTTTCTCCCACCATATTCCTGTGCCTGCTACAGAATGTTACACTTTGTAGCCCAAGCCCATTCCTTATTCCCTGGTCACTACTTATCCCTTATGTATATAGTGGAAGGAGAGTCACCGTTCTGATTTGATCCTGTGACTCTCAGATACGGATACACGTGGAGTGGAGCATAATCAGTATATCTTCCTAGTTCTCTGTTACCATCTTTCCTGCACTCACATTTCTCAGAAAATCATTGGACTGCTGGAAATACACAGATCCTTCTACAGGAAGATGAAAGGATCGGTATGGTGCAGGCACCCAGCAATCTGTATATATGTGTATATATGTGTATATATGTGTATATATATGGAACACACAATAGATGCCGCAATCAAATCACCCTTGTGTAATTAAATAATCAGTTAACCAGAGGTCAGGGTAAAAGGTAACCCTCTGGTGGTGCTACCGACCCAAAGGAATAATATGACTAAAAAGGAGGGAGGGTAGGGTCAAAAAGGTGCACTCAAATGCTGAATTGGATTCAGCATTTGAGTGCACCTTTTTGACCCTACTCTCCCTCCTTTTTAGTCATATGTGTATATATGTGTATATATGTGTATATATGTGTCTTTCTTTAAAGCATTACAGTAGTCTGCCGTGTATGCCGGGCCGGCTGGGATGTTTGCGGAGCTGGGTGGGACCCCAGCTTTATTTTTTCTGGCGGCATCTCCTCCTCCTCCCGGCATCTCCTCCTGCATGGTCCAGTCATCCTGGCAACGGGACGTCAAATGGTGTTGAGTTGCCGTGAAAACGGGACGTCGCAGCGCCATGAGGTGTCATGTTGTTTGTTGTCATGGCAACGTTGCGCCGTCGGCCATCGCGGAGCCATGATGACGGGACCATGCAGGAGGAGATGCCGCAGGAGAAGGTAAGAGCGTGACAGCGGCCCTCGGTTTAATCAGCATGGGTAGAGCGCGGGGTCCCTGTAACTGCGGGGATCGGCGCCCAGGCCCCCTGCGGCAGCGCCATCACGCCGGCCCTGCTTGTATGGATGTATATCTCTATTTATATATGTACATAGCGCCTTACAGCAATAACACGAGGGGCGTAATACAAGTACAATTTGGGAAATGCAGTCCCTGCCCCGAAGAGCTAACACTCTAAGTCAGGGGTTGGCAAGTGCAGTTGTCAAGGGCCACTAACAGGTCAGGTTTTCAGGATATCGCTGCTTCAGCATTTGTGGCTCAATTAGTCGAACATTAAGCCACTGATTGAGCCACATGTGCTGAACAGGGATATCCTGACAACCTGACCTGTTGGTGGCCTTTGAGAACTGGAGTTGCCCACCCTCCCTTGTTCTAAGTGGTAGCCTTACTAATCAGGTGCCTCTTTCTTACTGCAGCAGCACCAGGCACTCAGATCAGCTCAGAGAGATATTATAGTATATATTATGGGGCTCAGACATCACCCTACCAGTGGTCTAAATATTAACCAGAGGGTCCGGAAACCTTTAAGTGCCGGTTCTGAGTCCCTACTTTCTGAGTGCTGTGCACCTATCGTCCTCCTGAAAAGTAGCACATACACATCTCAATAGGCCGTGTCCATGGCGAGCGCGAGCGCGACTGCGCGGGCGGCGTGATCAAAATGAGGCTGGCCATAGTGCGCACGACCGCGCGATGCAGAGCACCAGCGCGCGCCTTTTACCGGAAGACAAATACATTTGTTTCTGTCACGGGTCAGCCGGGTCACGGGAGCGGTTCGCCCAATGAGGGCGAACCAGCACCGTGACGTCACGGCCGCGCCCCCAGACACGCCTCCCCATCGCGTCTACCCGAGGACACAAACCGGTCCAGCTACAGGCGCACGTGATTAGAAGGTACAGCCGTGCGGAGGCATGCGGAGGATGAGGGAAAGTGGGTGCTTTCCATGGCCTTAGTACGCGCGTCGTCCGGGGGCGTGTCTATGGGCGGGACAGTGACGTCACAGAGCTGATTCGCCCTCATTGGGCGAACCGTTCACGTGACCGCCCTATTGAGCGAAAAATCAGTTTTGACTGATTTCACGCGCATTGCGCCCCCACTCCCGCTTCCACGCGAACATACCCGCACGCTGTTTAGACGCTATCACTACCTTTAGGCAATCTGATTGCTCAGCGTGCGGACGCGTCCGCGCGATCTGCCCCTGTTTGGACGCAGCCTTATATAGCACTAGTCCAAACATGACAGAAGGAGAAGAGGCCCTGTAACCAATTCAGTGTCCTCTGATGTGGAAAACTCCAGTCAAAGAGCCGACATCACTGCGGCGTAACCTTCAGCAACGCACTTTATCTGTGACTCAGGCACTAAAAATACGATCACCATCTTTTTAAGGAAGGTATTACTGTCAGCAGAGACAATTGTGGACCCTTGTGATTGAAGATTTGAAGGTAATATCTCCTAAAGTAGGTTCTATTTTAAAATGTGTGCTTGACCTATTTTCATCTCCTGAGTTATAATTTACATTACCGGGCCCAGCATGTTAGAACGAGACAAAAGGCCAGGTTATAAGAACTTCTATTTCCATCCTAGATGCCTAATCCTTGCCTCCCGAGTCTGTGCACAAGATAAAGCTTCATGGTATGTCCCAGGATGGTGGGTTCAAACCAAGGTGAATATTATTTTACTGCATCATCTGTATACCTGAAGCGATCATAACAGCACATTGCTGTGTGTTACGGTTCTTTATTAATTGCCTATACTTTTATCTAGTATGAGCAGTGTAAATAAGAACCCCAGTGAAGAAAAAAGGGAGTATGTTTGTTTGTGTAACACCGGCACTCCATCCGTGGACTCTGCAATCCGCTGACGGGTTATAAGAATCCGATCCGCGTATTCAGCAAGAGTCTTAAATCCGCCAGCTGATTGACAGAATCCGCAGGTGGAAAGTTAAAATCCAAAGATTGTACCCAATGGCGTTTTTGGGTTAGAATGGATTTGGACTGGTTCTCCCACCTCTAATATCAACGCAGTCACAATAGTTTTTTTTTTTAAAAGAAGCACAGTTCTTTACATTTTGTTTTGCGCGTCAACACTTGCCTTTTTGCTGCAAGTAGCACCCCTTCTTTAATGGCTCGTCACCGACGCCGTATGAATGTGTGTTATCTGTAATGCCCTGTGTCAGAGCACAACGGGTGCGTTTCCTAGCAGTGCCCTCCTCCCCATTGTGTGGGCTTGATGTCTACATATACACTCTCAACGCTATATAAAAAATCATTATTAATATAAATGATAATGGAAAATAATAAATCAAGGAGGGATATGGGAAGACGTACATTTCCACACGGGGCAGCCGCAGATTGGATCGAGTATATATAGACCATTAACCTTCCCGGTCACTGTTTCCAAGCAGTGGTGGTTTCCAGTGATCTGGCATCCTTGAAGAGCTCTGCATGCATTACGGAGAAATTAATGAAAAGGAATGTAATAAAAAATGCATTAAAACAAAAGCTAATGGGCAAATGACTTCTCCAAGAAGTGATTCATCTGGCATGTCCCCATCAGTTTGCTGAGGCTGCACACCAGTTAAGGCTTACATCATCAGTATGTTGGGTACTAGCATGTCCACACTTCCCAGAGGTTATTAGTAGTAAAAATATGAAATAGCAGAAGAAACGGGGTCCGGCTTTTTTCATCAAGCTGGATAGTGGCGACGACATCCCCCCCACCCCCAAAAAAAGAAAAAAAGCTGAAGCATTACAAAAATAAAGGCTTTTGGCATTATAAATCAGTATGGCCAGGAGAAAGCCACTGCCTGTGAAAATTACACGTTTATTCTGCATCCTTGAATTTGGCTTCTGTTTTGTTTATGGTTTTATGAACTTGAACAAGAGCCCAGAGTAGCAGAGTCCTTCATCCAGAGAAAGGTCTTTTTTTGGCACAGTTCACCCTGGTTCTTTGATTACGTCTCTTGATTTTTTTTTTTTTTTTTAGTAATATTGTAACATGATCCAAAAGAACCCTACTGGTTAATGGAGTCCAGCCTTTTGGCTCCTGCGCTGTCCGATTTGTTGATCCAGTGAGAAGATCTCATGCCATTCAATGAACAGAATCATGTCACATATCTAACCTACATCAATAGAAATTGTAGATCACAAAAAAATAGTTGTAATGGGTAAGTCGGCTCAGAACCACGGACAGTCTGTTTATTCAGCAGCAACCTGCTCTGCTCAGAAGTAGAGTTTTCTTGGTGTACATTTGGAGAACACTGGTCCCACTCTCTGTCAGTGTCTAGGCACAATTTTCTGTTCATGATATACTGGGGCCACCACAATTCTGGTGGATGCCACAATAGGCTACGATTATACCAGATGCCACTGGGCGGCAGCGCGATCCGGTGACGTCATCCTCACGCTGCCGCCCAGCGGCATCTGAACAAGCGGAGGAGACAGGAGAGGCGAGAAGCAGAGGAGACAGGGAGGCGTGGCCATGAGCGGTTCGCCCTCATTGGCTGGGACCGCTCACGTGACGCGACCGTTGCATCAAGACATCAAATTTCCAAGTCTCTTCTCCAGTCTGCCGCTTTGCAGTTCGGCGCTGCACGACAGTCACACGAGGTATGGTTACCTTCATTGGATTACAGCAACTTGTTTTTGAGCCGTTTTTGGCTTTAGTTCATACTGTAGTTTAAAATATCCGCTCATGTAAGTAGTCATAGTTACAATAGTAATAGTTTCTCTCTTTGCTTCTGACCACGTTTACATCACAGTAGCTAAAACCTTATAATCAACAGGTACAGGGACTGTCTTTTCGTGAGAGCTACTGTACATGAGCAGTACTTGTTGTATCATAAGTTGGAACCATATGAGCTAGAAAGTCCTTACTCAGTCATTATACACTGTTATGTTACAGTATAGGACAACTTCAGTCCTCAAGAGCCACCAACAGGCCTAGGGATATCCCTGCTTCAGAAGTGCCATGCTGATGCAGGGATACCCTTTAAACCTGACCTTTTGGTGGCACTTGAGGACTGGTGTTGCCCACTCCTGCTATAGGCTCTTGCCCTCATAACACACAGATATAAAAGGGACCCCCAGCTACTGTATGCCCTTCTGTATGGGACTGCTGCATGACAATAAAAATAAAATGCTTATTAAGGCATCAATCCTCCTTACTCATTTTGTATTTTACAGACAGGGAACCAGAGGATTTCCCTGGAACCTAATCACGCGATTTTCCGTTCTGGGGAACACCGGTTCCCGGTACTTACCGGGGAAATTCTCAGGTCAATAAGAAGTCGCTATATCATCGGCTTCCTATTTGAAGGACGTTTAATTTCCCCTCAATGAAAAACAGTAACTTCCCAGGTACGTGTCTTGGCAAGTAGGGGGTGCCCTGAGCTGAAAATATCAGTCTTCAACTCTGGAGCGACTCACAGCTTCAATCCTATAAATAAAAGAGGTGCACAACTCCATTTCTCAAGCCCCCCACCCCCCCCAATAGGTCAGGGTTTAAGGATATCCCAGATTCAGCACAGGTGGCTTAATCGGTCACTGCTTCAGCACAGGTGGCTTAATCAGCGTCTCAGTCTTTGACGGAGCCACTGTTCAAGCCACCTGTGCAGAAACTGGGATACCCTTAAATCCTGACCTGTTGGGGGGTCTTGAGGACTGGAGTTGAGAACCCCTGAGTTAGGGGGATTTCTGCAGGCATGAATACTGGGGGGGGGGGGGGGAATAACTCCCCCACGCATTTAAAAGCCTTAAAAATCAACATGAAGAATTCAGTTTACCAAACCTTTACTCAAAGTCGTTGCTGGTTATAGCACTTTGATGAAAACCACGGGGCATAATTCAAAACACATGAGTGATGGATCAGCCTTAAAACAATTGTGCGGCATTTCTTTTAGCCTTCTGCATCCTATTATAGAAGCAACATATTTTCATTAGTGACCTCTTTTCATCTTCTTAAGTGGAAGGCATACCCCCAAAATGTGTCCCTCTCCCTTCACCCCTGTTTTTTGTCTATGTCCCAGGCACCACAACGTCATCCATTTAACCCTTCACCGCCAGAGACGACGAATACATTACCAAGCCAGCCAAACAAAGCAAAAAAAAATAGTAATTGTTATTACACATTGCAGCAACATAACAGCCTTTCTCTGCCAGGGTTAATCCCGCCATCCATTATCTATATAATAACAAACAATAGGTATTATACCAGCAGGGAGACAGAATGCCTGGTCCTGCACTCGCCTGCTCCAATCTCTCTCCTCTTCTGCCTGGATATAGCGGCTGCTCTCACTTTATAAAGCAAACCCCTGCAGGTTGGCGACTGCCTGCAATCTCTTCCCCCTAATGAGCTGCTGGGAGGGAATGGCTGCGCGCAGGCCGCTGCCGCCGACGCCGCTGCCGCCGCCGCTCACACTGTGCACACCGGAAGCGAGGACAGTTTGCAAACGACAAGCGCAGCTCGTGTTTTCCCCAGTCCGTGTTTATCATACAAAGCACAGTGCCCAGGGTTATAAAACACGGGCCCATTAGAAGTAATCTCTGACATGCAGAGGAGCGAATGAGCACGGCATTCAGATGCTACCCCGCAGACAGGACTTGGTGGGAGGGGGGTTTCGTTAGCATATTATCCGTAACATGTTTACACTCTGCAAGGCCAACATGTGGAGGGAACATGTGGAGTACACACAAAGCCGCTTTGATGTGGGGCGATGGGGAAGCATGAAAGAGTTTTCCAGTGGGTCAGCAGACGTCAGCAAAGCCTGGTTGGGAGCAGAGAAATCCCGCACATTCCTTGACCTTTCCGAGTGTGCAAATATCAGCTGGAGCCCAGGAGGGGGTTTAAATGCCATATGCCGCAGCGTGCGAGGGCCTGACTTCCCAGCGCTGCCAAGGATCTCCACACTGGCAGCAGGCTCTGCTTTCTGGTTCCAATCCGTCGTCTGACAAAATGCCCTTACACCAGTGTTTTTTGGTTTCCAACCTTCTGCCACTGAAGGGTTAATGAAACCTTAATCCCTTGAAAGCGAGCGAGCCTCTCAATGGGTTAAAGGTCATAGAACCTTAACCCCATGGAGTCCAGAGAGAGCCTGCAACACCTAGCAAAGCAAAGCCACTCCGGCCTCCAAAAGGCTGTACACGTAGTTCCCCTATAATCCCCTACAATTACCATTATTATTATGATTAGCATTATTTTTCAAAGTTGCATTTTTTTCTATTTCAGTGTAAAAACTGTTGTAAAATAATATTTATTTTTTTGGTGTGGGCTCTTCAAATTGTAATTTTTTTTTAAAACAAACACGGTTTATAACATAAGCATGGGGGATTGCAAATTGGGGATCAGTACACCCTCCCTTTGTCTGCGCCAGAATGTATTATCCCCCCCCAAATAAAAAAGCATGTTATACTATATACTTTGTTGTATTGGTTGCTTTGGTCTTTCAGACTCATGTTATCAGACCAAAGCCATTGTACATGTCTGAAATGATCAAACTAACCATACAACGCAGGAGAAGTTGTTACATGGGAGACTGCTTTTAATTGATGGTACAAGGTAGGACTATGCCTCAAATTTGGCTTAGTGTATTTCAAGATAGACCGTGCAATGTTTGCTAAGCGTTGCTAATCCATGGGACACCTTCTGAAGACACATTTTGGCTCATTCAAGCGTATGGTCCACCAGGTGTGTCCCAGCGCCGGAACCTAACTCTTTGTGGCCAATAATGTCAGGGTGTTACCAGCCTGTTCAGTATCAGAGGAGTCAACTTAGCCCCGAAATCCTAAATATGGACTGTGCGCTCGGAATAATCCCAATATATAACCGTTTGTGACTGTGTTATGCAATACAGGAAGAGTGCACTAATATAGATGTATGCTATTAATTCCATGCAGGGACCATCTGTCATGTTCTTCTGGAAACTGCAGACACAAATCTGTCAGTAAAACTGTTATCCCTTCCCCGAGAGACCATTCTAGCTGTAATTGAGAGGGGAGATTACTACTGTAGTTACTGCATCTTAAAGCAGCAAGCCTCTTACTTTCTTATTTTGTTTTGTTGGCCCCCCTCAATCATTATTGGGAGCCACGTGGCATAGACAAACCCTGTTCACTGGCAAGGCCTGTTATGATGTGTGGCCCTCTCCTTACTCATAGAATCCTTGGCAACGATGTTGCTGGCGGCCATTTTTCGCTTCCCAAAGTTGAACATTTGTTGAAGCTACCCGAAGAGTAAAATTCAGAGGGTTTTCCATCGCCTCACCCCTTTTCTTTACTTTTCTCCATTATACATAACTTAGACCACATTTTTTTACATTTTATTTTAAAGAGGTTAGCTTTAATCCCTGGCAGTCAAGGGGTTAACTATTGTGTTTATTCTGCCCACTACAGACTAACAGGGATGAAGTGAGAACACGATGTATTTAATTCAAAGCTCTAATATATGTTCAGATGTGCCGAGCATATATATGTTTTCTGAATAATAACCATCTACATTGTTGGCAAGCGGGTGACAATTGAATGTTGAAAGTGATTCCCATGTAGCTCCGTCTTTAAAGAGGTTTTCCAACGAGAGGGAAATCTCTCCACAGTTTGTGACCGATATAGCTCCTTTCAACTTGTCTTTTCCCCCCTCAG
Source organism: Ascaphus truei (assembly GCF_040206685.1). Taxonomy (NCBI): domain Eukaryota; kingdom Metazoa; phylum Chordata; class Amphibia; order Anura; family Ascaphidae; genus Ascaphus; species Ascaphus truei. Next base: position 12,210,366 of record NC_134487.1, read on the forward strand.
GCGAAATCAGTTGCACAGACTGAACTAATCTCCACAATAAGCCACCTCTTTGATTATAATTCCCAGTAAAGCGCGTATGAACCGGCCTGCAGGTTCATTTAAATACTTTACCCACTATGGAAACTTGCTGCCACGTCTCAGTTTGGAAACAGCGATCCTACGAGAGCAAGAAAAAGTTTTCTCAAGGTCAACGTGTAGAGCGGAGAAGAACACAAGGGGGCAAATATTCCCCTAACTGAAATAATGCAGCCTCGTGCGCTACGGAAGCGGTCTTCTGTAAGTGAGAGAGGCAGAACTGGTGTGCGCAACTCATTCAACCAAATGTAGATATCAATCAAAAACAGATCAACTGCACAGGCTCGAAGGAACTTCCCTGCTGCTCAAATGTGACCTTCAAGCTAATCACAGAAACAAACTTTACAACTCTGTGTTCCAATCATTTTTTTTTTAAGCTGGTGAAATTCCCGACATAAAGACGATCTAGCACGTTTGGCTGCAGTCACTGACCACCGGGCAGGTCACTGCAGGTCACCTGACCGTTACCGCCTGCAGGTCCTCATTGCCTCTACCAGCCGGGCACCCGAGTTGTTTCAGTTCTCTTATCTTTGGTTTGACCTGTTCTATGTCCCGCACTTTCTTCTCGTCGTACAATACTTTGAAGGGAAGGGGTGCATTCCGACTTATCTTCCGCTCAGCCATAACAAAGAATTGGAGTTGCCACAGCTCAGCAAAGTTGTCGCTGCTGCTTTCCCTTGACCAGAGGTTTTTGGGGTTTTTTTTTTGGACCGTGATTTGCCAGGGAATCCGGACCACAGAAACAGGGCCAAAAAATAAACCTATTTAACATCACAATGGCCACAAACACAAAGAATGGAGACAAAGGCTACAACGCCTTAATTTAGACACTGCGCTGTCAAATTCCAAAGCGCGTTCAGCTACACTGAGGCCATGAATAAGTCACTCACAGGCCCCTGTTCTACACACTGTGAAGACGGCTCCACAGCACGTTGACTATGGTCCCACACAGGAAGACGACTTTACTGCCATTTTGTTTGTTTTTCTGGACCTGCCTTGCTCAGGAGAACATACTGTAAGAATATTTTGCTTTTGTATTATTTTATTTAAACCAGCAATCTGGCCATGTTGGGATTTTGTTTTAATAATCGATGCCAGGCAGTGTCCTGGAGCTGAAATGCATTATTCTTAGCTCCAGGGACCATCTGCTTCCCAAAATATTTACCTTTTTATGTAATGGTGAAAGGAAAGAAAAATCAAAGATGGCTGCCAGGATCGTCCAATAGGAAGTTGCAATGTGATGTTTGGATGCAATTGTGGCTTGCTGTTGGCATTGTGGGAGTGAGGCTTGGATGGCATCCATATTGACTTCCCAAAAGGGACCAGAAACACAGGCACATGGAAAGGTGAATATTCTGGGAAGCAGGCTCTCCCAGGATCTAAAAGTAACATGGTTTAGCTCCAAGAAAAATTGAAGATATATGCTGCACTCCAGAAAAAATGTCAAAAAATGTGGCAAAAAGCTGATACAGTTACCGGTGCTCCTGGTCCCAGGGAAGACCTGTAAATCACCCAGTGTATCCAATGAATAGCAAACAGATGAACCAGGGCATGTCACTTGAGAAAGGCCAATAGAAAGGCCGAAACGTTGTGTGTACTTATGGCACAATAAAGTTCAAATTTGTTGAAAAATCTGAAGTGCCCTGGTTGATCTGTTTGCTATTCCTTAAGATTATGTACAAAAAAAAATAATTAGAAAAAACGAGTATTTGGACTAGTGCTAAAAAACATTTTGCCAGAAAAGACATTGAAGCACAAATCTTTTTTTTTAAGTACATCCTAAAACAGTATAATAATATTTAATTTTGCCTTGCATTCACTGCCGAGCCGTATAAAACTCAATCTACACGCGCAGCGAGTCCCTAAGGGCTCACCATGTAATATTTGCTTCTGGGGCACAGTAGTTTAGGTGATTTTCCCAGATTTGCAGCAAGCGTACGGCCTAAACCAGGATCTCTAACATCAAAGACTATATAGCCTTTATCATCTTATCACTACCCTAATGATTGTGACGATGGACCCATCCTTCTGAGATGTCAGCCCAGCACACACACACATAAGTAGCAGTCAAACCTTTCACATCATCAACGAAACCGTAGCCTTTGATAGTAACTCTTCTGTTCCTACATCTCACGCTGACATGAGATATTATACTTTGGGGGAGGATTGAACGGGTTCTTTTCAATAAATAAAGAGCTGCAAGATGTTTTCACTTGCTGCTTATTGAAGTCAGCTGCGTGGAAGGGAGCTATTAATGCAACGCTATGATGGGTTGCAGTGTTACAGAATGTACAGTATTTCCTTCCTGCATCAGGCAGGGCTAAAGGATTCACTATGTGGATCACTAATGATCCAGTCCCGCTAAACAAAGCTTTTCTGAACAAATTGTCTTTTTCATTCACATCACATGCACGGTTGTAGTCATATGATGCTGGTCTTTAAAGTGGATGAAACAGGTTGAAATTCTGCTGTCCGCTCCCTACAGCCAGATCTATTTTGTGCTAGTTTTGCTAATTGCCTGGTTTTCGCCAGCCAATATGTTAAATGACAATCCTACTTGGTTAGAACCAAAAAAAGACAAAAGAAACCAGGCAAACAAATATCGAAATAAATCAATAGCAGTGCACTATAAAAGTGTCACCGGGACTCCAGGAGCAGGTAGGACCTTGATGGCCAGAACAGCAGGGAAGGCAAGGATTGTTGGGGTTACAGGCAGGAGTCGATGGCAGGCAGCAAGCAGGATCGTCGGGGTCCAGGCAGGGGTCGTGGCAGGCAGCAAACAGGATCGTTGGTGTCTGGGCAGGGGTCGGCAACAGGGAAGGAGTATGAACTGGGCAGGGGAGCAGGAACTGGGACAAGGGACTTACAAGCAGGAAACAGACAATGGACAAGCCAGTACATAGGCAAGGAAAGTAATAAGTAATCAGGACTCCACAAAGAACAAAGCAGAAGCATGGGCATAAGGTATCAGGACACAAAACAAAGGCAAGGGAGGAACAGGAAGCTAAAAGCACAGAAGACAGTAGGACCAAGAGGAGACAGAAAGACAGAGGAACCCCAGACAGAAACAGAAGCACACCCGGTGGACAGACAAGGAACAGAAGGGGAGAGGGAGAACTAGGAAAATATGTCAGGGCTTATTCTTGACAAAAAGAAAATAAAGTGCACTAAAACTGGAGAGTTAATATAAAGAAATCCATATGGGGGGATACCAAGCAGAGCACCTTGTCTGGTGCCCACTCAGAGGCAAATTCTAAAACCAACCCAGTGGGCTCAGCGTACTATTCTGCCCGGACCCGGAAGCGCACCAGCGCCTGGAACATGGCCACAATGGCCAACGCTGCTTCCTGGTCTTATAAATAGCTAGCTTAGCCAATGCCAGGACGCCACAGCAGATTGCAGGACTGCACCTTATATCCATATGCTAATTCTGCGAAATGTTGTACATGTGCAAAATCACATTTCTTATCAGCTCCGATAAATAAGAACTCGCACATTTGGCAACAGTGTTGACAATGACGTGTGCTCATTTGCATGCTCTGAGCTTAAATTATTTTTTGTCTACAGTATTTGACACCTTTTGATATTTAGCAGGTTGCAAAGACTGGACAAGCTGCAACAAAAAAAAAAAACTTTGTGAAACCTGCCAGCAATCTCTGGAGAGTCAGGTATTTATTGTTTAATCCCGATAATAGAGGGTTCTTGCATTGTCACTTCTTACAGTGGCTACTTTACCTTATATTGTGCTTGGCTTGTATATTGCAGGATACTGTATAAGTCTCTGCACAGCCATTGCCTCATTCATTGAATCCCACACAGCACAAGCCCACAACTCGTAAAGAAAACAAATAGGACTTGATATGTTTTGCCTGCGAAGCGATGAACGCTCTGGGCAGCATGGAGTTCAAGCTCTTACCGCGCCATTGGCCCACACTCAGCGACCTTAGGTAACACTATAGAGGAGCATCAGATAGGTGCAAAGGAAACCATTGGTACTGACTGGGAGGAGGATACATATCCTGCAAATATAATGCACTGGTACAAAGCGCTTAACAGGACGGTGATGTACACCAGGGGTTCTCAACTCCTGTCCTCAACAGGTCAGGTTTAAAGGATATCCCAGCTTCAGCATAGATGGCTCAATCTGTGGCTCAGTCAAAGACCGTGCTGAAGCAGGGACTGATTAAGCCACCTGTGCTGAAGCCGGGACTGATTGAGCTACCTCTGTTGAATAAGGGACTGCATGAATCCCCTGTGCTGAAGCTGGAATATCCTTAAAACCTGACCTGTTGGAGGGGGGGGGGGGGAGTCTTGGGGACTGGATTTGAGCACCTCTGATGTACAGTATGAAAGTCTCTTGGCTGTAAAAATGGTAAGTCCCAAAAAACTGCACCAAATGCAATAAAGACCAAAATTCCACTGAGATGAATAGCCATTTTGCTCAGGCAAATCTGGTGCAGTAATAGTGCTGCTGTTTGTGTAGCTGAGAGCCTTCCAGACATCGCCCACTGTATGTGCCCCACCCCCCACCGGCATCGCGGCCAACATTCAGGGGGATGTGTAGAAAGACATCTTGCTCCATAACACGTGTGATGCTTTGCAATGTGTGCCAATTTTCACCCCATGTCACAAACGTGTTCATCCTCCTCTCGCACGTGACGGGGACATCCTCGGAGCAGAGGTTAACAGAACGGATCCCGGGGCGGGGGGGGGGGCTTTAACGGAGACTTTAAAGGAGGACTGCGCCAGGTGCAGATGTAGCAATCCTTATTGTCTACGGTGTCGCTGCCACTCATGGTCACGTGACAGAGGTACTGGAGGATTAATGCTGCTGGGAGGTCCCAATCAAGAGTATGGAACCCCCCGCAGTGCAATGGCGGTAAACACTGTGGGAGGTTTTAGCAGCCGGACTCTTGCTACCGCTGTATAATCGCACCCTTTGCTACAACTCATTATTTGTTGAAGCCGGCAATGTTGGGGGTGTTTTTTTTAATACATAGGATTGAAGCAGGGGGTCTTCGGAGCTTAACCCTGTTCATTTCATCTCCGTGGACCCCCTGCTTCTGGAGATACTTACCTCCGTATGTACCTGGCAGCAGTTCTCCTAGGCTGCCGGGGATCACGTAATGTTTGAAGCTAACGCATCCTGCGGGCCAATAGGAAGCTGTGACATCATCGGTGCGGCTTCCTATTGGCCCATGTGACGTGGGAGCTTTAAACTTTAAAGCCCAGCTTTCTCAGCCAGAGCAGCTACCGGCACCTACTTCGGAGGTAAGTATCTTCAGAAGAAGGGGTTCCCCAGAGCTGAAATTAATGAGGTTCAGCTCCGGAGACCCCCATGCTTCAATCCTCAGTAAAATAAATTGCTAAAAAGTCGCAGGCTTGGATTGCTCCTTTAACGCCATTTATAACCATATACAGGCATACCCCGGTTTAAGGACACTCACTTTAAGTACACTCATGAGTAAGTACATATCGCTCAATTGGCAAATGACAGCTCGCGCATGCGCCTGTCAGCACTCCCTGAACAGCAAAACTGGCTCCCTACCTGTACCGAAGCTGTGCACAAGCGGGGAGACTATAGAGCCTGTTACACATGCGTTATTTACATCAGTTATGCACATATATGACGATTGCAGTACAGTACATGCATCAATAAGTGGGGGAAAAGGTAGTGCTTCACTTTAAGTACATTTTCGCTTTACATACATGCTCCGGTCCCATTGCGTACGTTAATGCAGGGTATGCCTGTAAGCAATTAGAGCAAAATATCGTCAGAAGCCCACGTAAAGTAATGCAGAGTTACAATGATGCAATCTGGGTCATCTTTGCAGCAGTGTCTGGTTCTTAATACATACTGCTCAGGAAGTCTCTTGTCCAGGTGTACCAGAAAAAACTTCACTGAGCTGTATAAGGAATAACAGGTGTAAAATGAGGTGTTGCCTGGCCTCGCGCTGGCAATGGCCAAGAAGGTGCACTTCTGCTTCAATAAACTTACAGGATCAATTTATTCTTGTGTTTTTATGTCTGGCCGTTCATTACCCCACAACACGTCAGCAACGCCAGATTACACATTTCTCCAGACTAGCACTAGCGGGGGGGAGAAAGAAAGAGGTTTTTGCAAAATGCATGAGTGTGGAAATTGAGGTTTTGTTGACATTCATGTTTGATGAAGAGAGAGCCATACGGACAAGATTTATTCTTTAAGCAAACATTGCCCCAGGCTGTATTCCACACTTCCAAACATCCAAGCGGCAGAGAAAAAAATGAGCTTGCTTTCTCGGCAGCTAAGGAGGTTGAGAAAAGAAATTGAGCTAATAAAACAGCACCTATTACAGCTTACAATATCAATATACTGCTTCAATGCTATTTAGCAGGGGTGTGCATTGCTGCCTTTCTCTCCCTATTGAGAGAGAGAGCAGGGTTCCTGTATAATTTATAGGCTAATGCAGTGCAGAGGTTAGAGATGTGTCAACAGTTTGCAAAACTTTGGAAATGAGGCGGAATTGGCCTTTTTCTTTTTGCGAAACATGTTGCCAAATCTTACAGTTTCATCCAGCCTTTTTAATCCAGGTCCATAACCTGATATACAGACGTAGCGAGGCGGGTCCATGAGTCCGGAACCGACTCCGCACAGCATTAATCCTCTGGCGCCCAAGTTATGAAGTCTGCTACATCTGTAGGACTTTTGCTGGATAGGAGAGGGAAGGGGGGAGAGAGGGGAAAGAGAGAGGAGGGAGAGAGAAAAGGGAGAGAGAGAGGGGGCGAGAGAGAGAGAGAGAAGGGGGGAGAGAAGAGAGAAGGGGGGGAGAGAGAGAATGGGGGGAGAGAGAGAAGGAGGGGAGAGAGAAGGGGGAGAGACAGAGAAGGGGGAGAGAGAGAGAGAGAAGGGGGAGAGAAGAGAGAGAAGGGGAGAGAGAGAGAAGGTGGAGAGAGAGAGAAGGGGGGAGAGAGAGAGAAGGGGGAGAGAGAGAGAGAAGGGGGAGAGAGACAGAGAAGGGGGAGAGACAGGGAAGGGGAAGAGAGAAGGGGGAGAGAGAGAAGGGGAGAGAGAGAGAGAAGGGGTAGAGAGAGAGAAAGGGGAGAGAGAGAGAGGGAGAGAGAGAGAGAGAATGGGGAGAGAGAGATAAGGGGGGGGGGGGAGAGGGAGAAGGGGGGGGGAGAGAGAGAAGGGAGTCCTATTTCGTTGATTACCCAATGATTTACTATATATGCCTCCAAGTAGAGGCTCTTATATTCCATGTGGAGAGATACCTGTGAACACATATGATACCTGGAAGAGAAGGGTGAGAGAGGGGGAGAGGGGGAGAGAGAGAGAGGGGGAGAGAGAGAGGGGGAGAGAGAGAGAGGGGGAGAGAGAGAGAGAGAGGGGGGAGAGAGAGAGAGGGGGAGAGAGAGAGAGAGAGAGAGAGAGGGAGAGAGAGAGAGAGAGAGAGAGAGAGAGAGAGAGGAGAGAGAGAGAGAGGAGAGAGAGAGAAGGGGGAGAGAGAGAAGGGGGGGAGAGAGAGAGAAGGGGGTAGATAGAGAGCGAGAGAAGGGGGAGATAGAGAGAGAGAGGGGAGAGAGAGAAGGGGGGGAGAGAGAGAAGGGGGGGAGAGAGAGAAGGGGGAGATAGAGAGAGAGAGGGGAGAGAGAGAAGGGGGGGAGAGAGAGAAGGGGGGGAGAGAGAGAGAAGGGGGGGGAGAGAGAGAAGGGAGTCCTATTTCGTCGATTACCCAATGATTTACTGTATATGCCTCCAAGTAGAGGCTCTTATATTCCATGTGGAGAGATACCTGTGAACACATATGATACCTGGGAAATAAGATAATCTAAATAAGTAAATAGAATAATTTCAATAGGCAAAGGTGCTCATTTCCCAGGTGTGTTTACAGGTATCTCTCCACATGAAATATACTGTAAATGACTCCGGGTGGAGGTATACACACATGGGTACTCTACTAAATAAGATGAAATAAGACTGTGACACTCAATGTCTAGTGACATTTCGGTGGTTGCTGGAGAAATGCTGCAGGGAAGACACATTTGCTAAATTATTAGCCCTGGGAGACCTTCCAAAATAAAAAAATATATATTATGAAAATGTTTTGAAACACAGTTAGGAATTTCTCACAGCTCTAGTAGAGATGTAGTAATGATATTGATCTTGGAGGCAATTAGATTATTTTGCAGGCAGTGATACCTTTTAAAGAAGCAAATCTGCTTTTATTCCTAGTTAAAGGTTTGAAGCAGGGGGTGCTGAAATTAATGTGGTTCGGCTCCAGAGACCCCTTGCTTCCTACCTAGGGGAAAAAAAAACATTTTTGGGGGGGGGGGGGGGGGGGAGCATAAGCTCCTTTAATTGACAGGTCATTAATGTACAGAACGTTTGAAAACCTCAAAAGTCTCTCCCTTAAATGTGAAAAACGGAAAGATTGTTCAGCTGAGTTTCATAGGCGGTTTTGTGACTCAGGGCCAAACATACTAAAAGGTGCTAAGCCATAATACGGCCCCATATGGACCATTCAAATGTACAGCAGAGACTCAGACTATTCTAACACAAACCAGTGGCAATCGCCAAAAAGACCCAGGTACATGCTGGATACTTGCCTTAAACTAGACCCAGCATTTCCGCATTGACTAATGGCCCATAAGATTAACAGCGGGGGTCCCTGGCAGTCCCATTCAAACTGAATGGGACTGCCAGGGACTCCTGCTGTGTTAATCCTATGGGTCATTAGTCAATGCAGAAATGCCTTAAACTTGCCTTAAACTAGCCAGGTTACACCCAGCACATACCCAGAATGTAACCGGGCTAGTTTAAGGCAAGCTTTAGAATACTCAGTGTCTCGTCTGTAGCAATAAGTAGGTGTTTTCAGAAGATTAAGGAAATTAGAACTGAAATGTATGCTGCAACTCCCGCTAGAAATGTCCACTTCCCCCCCAATGGACGAAACATAACCGCCTCTTACAGCAGCAACTGCAGCCCCCGTGTTTGTTCGAAATGGCTTCCAGGTCAGAGATGGTCGAAATCTTCTTGTTTGGAAGTCGGCACTCGTTCCTCTGAACGCCTCTGGAGGAAATCTCACACTCTCGCAGACTTCCTTCACTACAAATGTATGCTATCCTGTTTCAATTCTGCCCTTTCTCAAGCTAAACAACCCTACTTTTCTTCACTAATCAACACGCACAAGTCTAGTCCACGCCGACTCTTCTCTGTCTTTGACTCCCTACTCAGACCACCCTCTGCTGCCTGTTCTGCTTCCTCCATCTCACCTCTTGATTTTGCCGACTATTTCAAGGAAACGGTGGAATCCATATGTCAGGACATCCCCTCTGTATCATCCTCCAATCATATACCTCTTTCTAACTCTCCTCCTGCATTCCTTGACTCTTTTTCCGTTCTCTTCTCACTCTACCACCTGTCCTTTTGACCTCATTCCCTCCCATCTCCTAAAGCCTCTTGCTCCTACTATAATCCCTACGCTCACACACATTTTTAACTCCTCCATCTACTCTGGTACCTTTTCCTCCTCCTTCAAACATGCAACAGTCACACCATTACTCAAAAACAGCAAGCTTGACCCTACATGTCTTTCTTATAATAAACCTGTCTCACTCCTGCCTTTTTCCTCTAAACTCCTTGAATGTCTTGTATTCTCTCACTTACTTCATTTTCTCAACACCTATTCTCTCCTAGACCTTCTACAATCTGGCTTCCGCACTGCTCACTCCACTGAAACAGCCCTCACTACAATAACAATAACCTCCATGCTGCCAAAGACAGAGGTCACTACACTGTGCTCATATTACTTGACCTCTCTGCAGCATTTGATACTGTAAACCACCCTCTTCTCCTTCCCATTCTCCATACTCTTGGCATACGTAATAAAGCTCTATCCTGGATCTCCTCTCACCTCTCCCATCATACTTTCAGTGTCTCTTTTGCTAACTCCCATCCTCAAGCCGTCCCCAACAGGTCAGGTTTTCAGGATCCCAGGTTCAGAGTAGGTGGCTCAATCGGTCTCTGCTGCAGCACAGATGGCTCAATCAATCCCTGCTCCAGCATGGTTGGCTCATTCAGAGGCTCAGTCAAAGCAGGGACTGATTGAGCCACCTGTGCTGAAGCTGAAATATCCTGAAAACCTGACCTGTTGGGGGGGCTTGAGGACCGGAGTTGAGCACGCCTGATATAACCCACACAGATTCCAATCACAAAAATTACCCGTGCCCTACATTACAATAAACCAATAGCAATGAAATTGACATTATCCAGTTCATTTAATCAAAAGAAAGAGCCGGAGTTCTCAGTAATCCATTATATGAAATAAAATCTGATACAAATGTAACTAACAACTTCATTTTCTTTCATTGTAGCCAAATAATAAAATTAAAAAAAAAAAAAAAACTGGCGCACATAATGTTAATTAGTTAATGGGTTAAGTCAGTATCTTATCATTTTATGTATCATCTCAGTGAAAAGCAAAGATATATTTCCTTAGCCTACTCCCCATGCCACATCTCATCCTGGTCACCGATCTAGCACAGCTTCGGGCATATTGATGGTTACTGCACTTTAAGCAAATACACTCGGGCAATAAGAGGGCAAAATATATTTTTGAAGTCCAATATAGGTGGTACATAGTTTGTTTCCGAATTGCTTTGTCTTCCGCATAATATACTTCCTTGTCAAATTCTCCGGTTGCTTTGTTGAGTCGGGAGAGATATTGAAGCCGGATGTAAACCGGAAAAGATAAGCTGTGAGAGAGCCCTTCTCTTCCGGAGCAAGCACAGGAGGCGCAATACAAGCTGCGGACGGCATCCTCGTGTTGTTTTGAAACGCATGTATTCATGTGAGTACATGTGAGTAACCATTCACTTGTTTTTAGTGCAGGCTAAATAGCCGGTTTTGTAAGGCTTGTTATAAGCCGATTTTTAATAAATTTGTGACCCCCCTTTTTTGCCATTGTTCACTTTCCTCATCTGGGGGTTCGTGGAGTTCGGGTGATTCTGGGAATCACGAATTCCCAAGAGATCAAGGAAGTACCCAGGGGATTCGAGATACACAAGAACATAAAGGGAATAAAGCACAGATTGTCTCCACTGTACCCTGAAAGAGACACTCTTGTAAGTGTATTCAGTCCACACTGGGGAAGTTGATATTAAGGGGTTAACATCAAACATCAGTAGTGCTGCGCAATGGTGTACCCTTTTATCAATTTCAGGTGTATTGAAGAATAGCAGCAGCAAAGAAACACTACAGCCATCCACTTTAAGTCTTGGACTTTGAGACACTCTTCAAAGACTGGTTTTGTTTCCTATGGACACAGTGACTCTTTAAGCGCCAGGTATCCTCATTTCACTGTTACAGTTTTGTATGCAAATTGAGGTAATTTGCATTGTGGGAAGCCAACGGCAGCTTTGGCCTCTTGTAATCACAATTGGTTTGCAAATTCACGTGTAATTCACACTTTAATAGGTTTAGCGCTTGAGTTAGGGTATTCACTTTATTTTAATCGGTATTACATAGTTTGTTTCCGAATTGCTTTGTCTTCCGCATAATATACTTCCTTGTCAAATTCTCCGGTTGCTTTGTTGAGTCGGGAGAGATATTGAAGCCGGATGTAATCTTACACACGGTCACCGTCGTGAATGTTATTAGAATTATTCTGTAGCTCAGCCCTGATCATAAACCAAATATGTTGTGTGCTCAAGGAGCGGAGCTGCTATTTGATGGACCATGATACATCCGTCCATAAGGATGTCCAACATTTGGCACATAAAAAATATGGAACCGTTAGTTTCTGCGTGTGGGACGGAAACGCTCCCCAGCAGATGGGTCGCGTGTGGCTAACCCAAGGCAAATAACATTTCTAACAATAAAACATTTTTTGGTATGTACTTATTTACGCACATCCCCAGAACAGGAATATTTCCCACTCATACAGTAAATATTTTTTTCAGGGTATTTCTTTGCAAGTTATAAGTATAGTAGACGTCTCCCCAGTGGATTTAATTGGTGGAAGGTCCTGTATAGAGATAATATGCAATATGCAAACGCCCAAATTCCCAGTGTGAAACCTGGAGCAAAGATCGTAACTTTGAACTTGACATTGTCCCAAAGAGGCAGAAGGTGAAAATCATGCAATTTGCATCAGTTTATGCTCCAAAGGTGCCTTGATGTATCTCACCCAAGGTGTTTATACATGTTAAGACTATGAAGTCTATTTATCAAAGTCTCTCAGTTGCAGAACCTGGGCAAAAATGATGACAAAATAGCACAATATTTAATAGGAATCCCAATGAATGTTACCGGATTCCTTTGTTTGATACATCTGGGGCAGTTCTGTACTTATTTTGTCCCCGTTTTGCAGCCAGCATGCTTTGTTCAAAAATCAGTCTCCAGTTTTACAAGTAACTTTAATTGATACTTTCCACCTTATGTAAGTTGAGTGGAATTTTGCTATGTCTATGTTAGTTATACGACATGTGAACCACAGCGTATTATTGAAACAAAGCAGTAGGTTTGTACTATGGTCAAAATCACTTAGTCTGACTGCTCATGGCTCAGACTGGAAGATTTGTTTTCATTTAATCACTGCTTGAAAAAACAATCTAGTTCTGACGAGGTTGTAAAGTTGGATAGCCCACCGTTCATTCCGCTAACAGCTGGTTAGTGCACACACATCTGTCCAATTGCCGTGATTCCAAATGTCGGAAATTCAGGCTACAAGCCTTCAGCATACGGCTGCAGAACATGCAAAGGAAGGTACTGCAATTAAGGATTAGTCACTGATAAGGACGCTACTCTTTTCTCCAAAAATGTCAGCACGGATTCTGAGAATATACATTTAAATTAAACTGCACAGCTATACAAACGGCTATTTCTGTTAAAGAAGATATAACAGGAACAAAAAAATAACTCTACAGTTTCATTGCTGTTTTTCATTTTCTTCTCATCATTTCTTACGGTGTTTTTTCCCCCTAGACATGTCTCATGACGGACAAAATCTACATTATATATGTAGCCCTGGTAAGATTAGGGGCTATATTTCTTTCATCCTCCTGGCATAATCCCTGTTAAGGGCAGGTTGCCAGGAGTTATCATGGGTTTTCCCCACTTCAAGCACTTGCCCTGAATGGTGGAGGTGGGTCACTTGACCCTGTGTCCAATCAAGAGACACAGGGGCGGTGCCTGCTGATATCATAAAGAGCAGTGCACTTCCTATTTAGAGTGAGACAGTGTGTGTCAGAGACAGTGAGTTAGTGTTAGGGAGGAGAGGAGTGAGCAGCTCATGAGTAGAGCTGGTAAGAGATAGTGAGGTGACCAATACCTCTTACCCTGCTTAGGGGGTAAGGGAAGAGCTAGCCCCACTGCCAGCAGGTATGCACCACACAGAGACATGTAGCCAGACCCCTGAACACCTTAGGGGACCTGATCTGCGATTAGGTGGGGATCCATGGGTTACATATACATGCACAGAAAGGGCCTTTTTTGACCCGCCGTTCATCATTCAGGCAGCAATATCTATGGAAGAGGTTGTTTTAGGTTCATATGGATACATGAAAGAAACTCAATGAAGAAATACTACTGTAGGTAGAAGGTGGATACAGGAAAAAAAACTCAGCTTTTAAACCCAAAAAAGAACTGATTCTGACTTGCAGATGGGGCCCCAAATCCGCAACAGCACCATGCTTCAGCAGCTCCACCTCACATGCAAAGAGAACATTCTAATGTGCGCTAGCAGTAATTACTCTCTTGGGGCGTTCAATCGTGGAAAATAGCTAAAAGCCCAAATCACAGAAATATAAAAATAAATAATAATAAACAAAAAATATATATAAAATTGAAAAACAGTGATTTCCTTTTGGTTAGTTTGGATATGCCTATGCAATAATGTGCACACATAGACAGACATTCTATAAGTCCAACCACAGGAGCCTCAAATGCTGACCAGTTTTGGAGGGGTCTTCCCACGACCCCATGCAGGAAAAAGCTGTGAAGATACAACGCCCATGATATAGTATGGTGATGCAGGCACACAATTATGAGTTTGAAGTGAGTACTTAGCTGCTGGTGCACTGTAAAGCAGTGGGAGTCCACAGGTCCCAGAATAGGTAACTTGTGATCAGGAAGATGCTGGCACACGGACTTAATCACAACAATTTATTTCGCCAGAATTCCAACGTTTCGGCAGGGTTACACTGAGCCCTCACCTTGACAAAGGCAGTGTAATCCTGCCGAAACGTTGGAGTTTTGGCAAAATAAATTGTTGTGATTAAGTCCGTGTGCCTGCATCTTCCTGATCACAAGATACAAAGCCCAACAGAGACCCTCCAATAACGTAGCATATTTTAATACTCAATATGAAGATAATAAAAAGTAATTGATGCACTCAAAAACATTCTGTATATTTTCTGCACATGAAAACCGCTGGGTACCGAAATTTCACCAAACCTCTTGCGTTGGCAAAGGCTTCTCCCGCAGTTTCTCTGCTATGTTACACATGCCGGATTTGTTAAATGTTGGCTTTACCTCCACCCATGGAACTGGCTCCGACACCAGACACTAATCCCTGGCATTGCCTCTGATAAAGGTATCATACAGTGACTGGTCTCTCCGCTGACCCCTCAGATATATTGCTGCTCCTGGTGCTTTATTCATCAATAATACACCTGTAACTTACTCGCTAAATCTTCCACTCCACCAACAAAATACTCTGCTGTGCAGTGGCATAAGTCTGCTGGAAATGACTGTCGTGGTAATCGTCAGTAACTGATAGTAGATAAGTACAGTACCACATGGCTGAAAATACAGCATATCCCGGAAAGATCTGTATACAAGCACAAACACTGCAGGTCACGAATAGCCGCAGACTGCATAGAAAAGACATATTAAACTCGCCAAAAGCATGGGAAATAAAGTATCCCTGATTGCATTTTTAGAGTGTTCACCAACATTCTCTTCAACGTATCACTGGCTCATATAACCGGGTCGTGGTTGAGCGTTTCAGAAACGTGGGAGCTTTGCTGACTAAGCCCACCTGGCCTGTTCATTTTCGAAGAGGCCATGAAGGTGATCACTGGCCCTTTTGGGCTCTTTGTGATCCTCTCGCGTCTATCCAAAGCAGTTTTCATTATTTTCCGTTGTTAGCCTCCGTAGTATGGAGACTGCGTCACGCATTTGCTTTCAGCACTCCTTAATGCTTCTCCCACTTTAGAGTGCGGCCTGTTGGCCTAGCATCCCTCTTTCTCTGATAATATCCCCTTGTCCCTTTCTGTACAGCCAAACCTACCAAGGCACGAAAGTCTGATGGAACTGCAGCAATCCGGACCTACCCCGGATATTGAGTTATTTCCCCCCAGTTCTTATCTTTAGGAACAAATGGTACAGTATAAATTTCATGAACCATTCCCAGAGCTCCTTCAGGTTCTGCTTATAATGTGTGCACTAAATTCCAACAGCAGGAACAAGAAAACCCATTAGTTGCTTGTGATTTACGGTGTGGGAGCAGGAGCTGTTTCTCCACGGACTCACTATATGTCTGCACTATGCCTTACATCACGGGTTCTCAACTCCAGTCCTCGAGACCTAGCAACAGGTCAGGTTTTGAGGAGATCCTAGCTTCAGCACAGGTGGTGCAGTCTCCGATTGAGAAACCTGTGCTGAAGCAGGGATATCCTGAAACCTGATCTGTTGGGGAGGGTCTTGAGGACTGGAGTTGAGAACCACTGCCCTAATATATTATTATCTGTCTAATAGGACAGGGGTGCTAAACTCCAGTCCTCAAACTACTCCAACAGGTCAGGTTTTCAGGATATCCCTGCTTCAGAACAGGTGGCTCAATCAGTCCCTGCTTCAGCATGGGTGGATCAATCAGAGGCTCAGTTTGAGCCTCTGATTGAGCCTCCTGTGCTGAAGCAGGGATATCCTCCAAACCTGGCCTGTTGGGGGTCTTGAGGACTGAGGTTGAGAGCCACGGTCTTACACCATTAAACGTGGCCTGACACAACTACGACAGCACGTGTGCGCCTTTTCCTGACTGGCGCTGCACTTTGCTGCGTTCACATCTGCTAGAATGGTTGTCACACGCGTGGCATTTATTCAGAAAACAATGTATATATGTCTTCACCTCTGGAGAGTTAATTAAGATGTGGGCCGGATCAGGAACCCACTAACATGAGATTAGATCTTTTTGTACATACAGTACTGAAGCTACACGTGTATATCTCAAGTACATCTACTACAATGAGAGCTGGATCTAGAACCTACTAGAAGTGACATACAATACAGGCACTTATCCAAGACACACTGGAAGGTGTATTTATGGCATGTCAATATCATTTGTGAAACCCCTTCAAGGGAAGGGGATTGGCTTTCAAAACCACAGGTGTTGAAAGGGTGTTCTGAAGACAATTTAGCTGTGAGACCAATATATTTGGTTTAAGAGTATTTCCTATTTAAATTGAGATATTCTTTTTCATTTAGCACGGCAGGCGCTATAATCTAGGTTTTAATTCGAATTTTTGTTTTCAACTTAAATAAAATTGATATGTATAAGTATAACTATTAGTGGAGCTGAGTGCATCACATGGGATCTTTCTTTTCCTATATACATACAACTGAGCCTCTGATTGAGTCGCCTGCGCTGAAGCAGGGACTGATTGAGCCACCTGTGCTGATGTTGGGATATCCTGTAAACCTGACCTGTTGGGGGGACTTGAGCCCCCTGGTATAGATTGTAGACCTTTATCAAATGTTATATATACCATAGCTTTAAAAACCTAAATCAATTGAGCTGATGAGGAAATAAGTGGCTATTTAAAAAAATATATATATATATATCTATATTTTTTATATATATATATTCATATATATATATGTATACAGTATATACACACGGTATGTATTTATATGATTTTGGTAATATACTGTAGAAGTTTGTTTTAGTAAATATGTGTGGATGATAATCGCGAGTTTCCCTAATTCCCCCAGCTGCGGTCGCCACAGAAGGAGCTGCCACAGCTCGCCTTTCTATGCAAACGTTTTGCACCAACACAGAAAATAAGAAAAATCCTCCACATTTGATCTATTTCTTCTTTATTGAGCATTTGATATATTGGTGGGAAGTCAATTAGAGAAACGCTGAGCCCTGCTGCGTGGAGAGTCTGTGAGTCACACACAAGTCTTTGTTACGCTCGCCTGACTTTAACAAAAAAGAAGAAGAACAAGAAAGTGGGTTACCCTGGAAACAGCAAACATCATTACTCGCCTCATACTGTATACAAATAATTCAATTGTACGTGGCTAACGTCTGTCCGTCTTCTGTCATCCAAAAGGTTTTTACTGGCACTCCGTTGGTGAGACGTTTGACTCCGCATGGAAGACAGCATGCTTAGGACTTGACCTTTGCCGACCTTGAACCTGAACACTCGAGTCTTATGGGATATAACGAGTATTAAAACGCAGCAATAAATGATATCAGTGGAGGCACGAGACAGGCTTTGATGCTTCAGTAACCTTTGATGAACAGAACAGGTGTTTATGTATCTGGTTCCTGGGGATTCTGCCGCCGTCATTAGCACATCACAAGCAGCATCAATGGATAACACTGGTGTCCAAACAGCTGGTGCTTTGTGATGATGGACGCCATGCCGGAGATGCCACAATGCACTGGCAGCACTTACAATGCATACATATAGAGATTGAAATGGTAAGAAGTAGCTGTCGGAAATGTTAATCTTGTATATTTCTGCGCCCCACCGGTTTCCCTTGTGGTTATCCTAGAATAAGCTAGTTATTGTTAGGAAATGTGAAGAAAGAGCTGCAATTTAAAGTTTTCCATTTTTAAAAAAAAATTCATATAGCATTGAAGCAGGAGGTCTCCGGAGTCTGGAGCTGAACCCCGTTAATTTCAGCTTTGGGGATACCCTGCTTCCAGAGATACTTACCTCCGTAGTAGGCGCCAATAGCCGTTCTCCTCGGCTGCCTGGGGATCACATAAAAGCCGCTGTCCCAAGCTCCTGGGCCCTGCGGGCCAATAGGAAGCCGCACTGATGACATCACGGCTTCCTATTGGCCCATGTGACACAGGCGCTTTAAAGCCCAGTTTGCACAGCCAGGGTGGCTACTGGCACCTATTAAGTATCTCCGGATGCAGGGGGTCCCCAGAGGTGAAATTAATGGGGTTCAGCTTCGGAGACCTAAAACGTGGCTATAAAAATAGCCGGCATGGATTGGTTCGTTAAATGTAGTTCCTTCAAAAACATAGTAATCACAAAGAAAAGAACAGTTTAAAAAAAAACAAACGTGTTATCTTATCTCGGAAGCTGCTCTGTAATCCATCGACTTTGGCGGACCCTCCTACTTTCCCGGGCACAATATGTGCTTACCGGACACAATGCCAGTGGGGTCAGGGCTCGGCCCAGCTCCCAATAGAAAAGCAGCAACGGCCTCGGGAGAGAGGACACCGCTGCTTTTTATTGGCGCCCGAGTTTGAAGTCCAGCCGCCATATTTGTCTTTTTTTTTAATGTGTTAAAACCAAAACCCCTCCAAATGTCTCCAGAACTGGGGGGTGGCCCCCGGACACCGATGTGTGAGGAACTGCTACTTTGATGCAATGTACTGTTTTATTATTATACTATTTAGTATGCCGGGTTGTGTAATTATACACAAAAGATATTCACACTATTTCATTAACACTTCGTTAAAATACATTGAATATCTACACATACAGTATATCTACAACAATTCTGCACTTAGTCTCAGCACGACACTGTGCAGTGTTATGACTACAGAGGCTGTTTCATGGCTCAATAACCAGCATTTTTATTTTTATGATGTTGAAGGCAGCTTAATGTGTGGTTATACTGTATACAAATGATAATAACATTGTATTGCTCGAATCACAGCTACTGACTTGGGCATATTTTAAAGTAGGTAAAATACTACAGATGCTTTTATTTAGTGCTTTTATTAACCACGGCTTTATTCTGCCTACCCAGATTGTTTCTTCTTTTCATTTTATAGCTAGAAAACAGCCATAAATTGCAGCCAGGAGATTCTTATTATCCATTATTATATATTATTTATATGGTGCCAGCGTATACTGCAGTGCAGTACAATGCGGGGATAAGGACAGGAATGCATACAACATAATGAAACAGGTCCCTACTCCGAGAAGCTTGCAATCTGAAAGGAATGGGAGAATGAGGACACAAGGATAGGTGAAGGATAATCAAGGTCACTCAACATGGTGTAAAACATAGGATTATCAGTAGGGTGCTGGGTGGGTCTCTTCACAGAGGTGGACTTTGAGGGAATTTTTGAAAGTGTACTGTAACTGGTGGGGGACAGTCTAACGGTGTGGGGTAAGGAGATCCACAGTTAGAGTGCAGCCCTGGAGAAGTCTAGGAATAGGAGGAAGGGAAGTGGAGAGACATTGGACATGAGGCCAGTGGGGACTGTGTACTGTATGGGAGAGTAATTAGGGATTACATTGGAAATGTCTCATGAAGCGATAAGAACCATAGCCTTCAATTTGATGCTGCTGGGTTTGGGAAGCCAGTGTAGGGATTTGCATAGTGAATGGTTGATGAGGTAGATGAGCCTGGCAGCAATATTCAGGATGGTGTAAGGGAGACAGTCCTCAGAGGGGATAACTGATTATTATCAGGTTTTCAGTAGCCCAAACCCGATATTAAAAGTGAATAAATGAGAATTTGGGGGTTGCATGTGGAGAAAAGGGGCGCCGTTTCTGAAACGGGAAGCGGCAGGGAATGGCGAGGAACTGGGTGTGTGGTATACAAGGGAGGAAGGAGTCACGTATGACACCGTGACATCTGCCTTGTGGTGTCGGCAGAATATTAGAAATATCTATTACCAGTTACCAGAGAGAATTCAGGCATAGGGTAAGAATTGGAGGAAGGGGAAATAATGCGTTGTGTTTAGTTTGGGAGTAACAGTACGATATGGGTAGATTATGAAGGGGTTAAAACTAGCCAGGAAGGCGACAATGAGGCCTGATTGCTTGAACTTAATCTGGACGGCTTATTCCATTTTAATTATCTTGTCATCTGCTGGCTTCTGAAGACAGTACAGTGTTTCTGAAGCATGACGCGTACAGTACTCAACAGTGAACCATCCAACAGTGTGGAGATGGGTAGGCGACCACATGGCTACCTGACCCTCCTTGGCCAATGCATTCTGGTTACAGTTAGCAGGGTCCCGGGTTCTCCCTGAAGCATTGCTGGCATTCCATCCCATTCACAAGGGAATATATTAAAGAGGTGGCTGAAGAACTGATATCTGATATCCGTTTTTTCCGCTTACGCTAATATTGATTTCCTATATGACTGGGAAGAAAAGTGCACAATGCATTTGTGGTACCAATGTGTCCCAGTAGGACCACTGGGGCTGCCAAAAGGACAGCTAACAGTTAACAATGCATAACAAGTAATGGGTCTGATGTATTTTTACTGTGCATGTAAAATATTAAATATGTGTAACGGGTGTTCCCTCTGGCCTGACCCACCCAATCTCATATTGGCCCGTGTAGTCTAACCAGTCTCCCATTACAAGGCGTGTGTGGTGGTGCACCTGCCAGTAACAGGACTCTTGAGTCTCCCGCTTGGTGTTATTAGGGGATGTCATCAGGACAGGTAGCTGAGGTAGTGGGTACGAGTCCAACTTACATCATGTGCAGCGCCTCCACCTCATCAGGATCTGTGCTTCTGCAGGGAGATGGTCCTGGTGAGGAACTCCTTCTTGGTGCCATCCACTGTTGAGTAATCTCACACTCACACAGTGGGGTTCTTTTTCTCAAGGACATCTTTATTGAATACAGGGATGTAGCAGACTGCCCCATGCAGCTGCCGGCTCTAGCCGCACATCTCTCCGTGCTGTCCCTTTGCCAGGTACGCCCTCCCGTATTGAAGTGGGATTCCCTTTCTCCTAGGGAGATCACCGCTGTGCCAGGTCCCTGGACACAGTATGGCGTAGACAAACTTAACTGATCACTCTGCTACCGCTAGTTACTGCACTAGGGTCACAAAAGTGATTCTCCAATCTTGTACCTTCTGGTTACTATTTCTCCACCAACAACAACACTAACTGTCAGTGTTGTGCCCTTTATACTCCAGGGGGCAGGCGCATCTCTGAGGTCACTATCCAGGGACTCAGAGCATACAGCCACTCCCATCCTTACACAGGGCACCACACTAGGATGTGAGGGAAAACCTCCATAACTACTGTGGGCAGGCCTGTATTTACCAGGACTTACTGCCAACAGGGAAGATGTATGCAGTCATTATTATGCATGGCTACATACTCCCCCTGGTTGATACCCACCGACCCGGCTGGGACCTAAATTTGGTGTACCTTGCGCCAGGAAACACTGCAAAAGAACACACAAATAACATAGCAAACATCATCACATGAACATAATAATGTAAGCCTAGTACACTCACTGACCAGCAGGGAGTGCTAAAGAAAACAACAGACCACTCTATTGGATACTCAATAATAGTGCCGAGGATCGGGCTTCTTCACCTCTCGCCCCGCGGCATCATGTACAGTCACGCTGTATTCTCTGGGTACTCCTTGCTCATTGCAGTATACCACCTTGTGCATATATACACTGCGCCCTATCTTCCATACCCTCATCAATTGAGCTACCCTCTGCTCAGCCTGTATCCCTTTTATGGCTCCCCCTCTCTCCACGATATAATACTGTATATCAGTTTTGAGCCATCTCTCCCTATTCTCCTCGATCTCTCGCATTAGAGGTTCAGGGACATAAGGGTAATCAAGCCCATGGGACTTCCTATACTTCGCCGCAATAGCCCGTTCAGCCCGACATGACCTGGTCAAACCACCTTGCCCCGCAGCTCCGGGCAACACCCAAGACAGGGGCTCATCCGTTTCTACTGGATCATCCAACCCTGCGGACCCCTTAGGAATAATAAGGCCTGCCTGGATCCGATCCCACCTTACCCTTAGGGCCCTAAGGTATGACTCATCGTCAAAGTCACCGGCAGCCCACCAGTGATCAACCACCCCTTCCCTCTCTAAAATAAAGCGAGTACGGTCGAACCATGATACATAGCCCTCGTACAATGGGGCCCACCACCTAGTTTCCTTCCGTTCCTCGGAGCTAGGATCGGTACTCTCTTCTATGGACTCCTCATCAGGCCCACCAGAAGACACCCCAGATGTACCTTCAGATCTCTCATTAACCCTTTTATACTGAGAGGTATTTCGTACGGTAATACTAAGCCCACTAGGGCAATCGCTGGATACCGACACTTGCCTAGACATACTCCCTCCTCCCTCCGACCCATCATCCGACGTACCCAAGTCCAGGCTTCCAGTCCGATCATCGGAAGGACCCCGTGACTCACCGGACAACCCTAAGCTAGAACTGGACCCAAATAAAATAGTGACGGGTACAGGGGCTTTAACTAGGGCCTTGGGGCTAACCTTGGGTGTGGATGGGGTTTGGGGACGGGACCGAACAGTAGGTACTGACAGGGTTTCGACCTGCTCTCCAGTGATACCTGTTTTAACATCGCCACAAAGTCCATCTTTATCTTCAACAGCGGAACTTCTGGGGTTGCAGTTCAAACGTCCGTTCCCCCTGGTAGTAGGGGATCGTTTCCCGCTGCTTGACCTCAGAGGCGGCACCATCTCCCACTCGGGGCCTCCCTGGTCCGCCTGAACCACCTCCGCACACGCACGTGCTGCGACGCCATCTTGGGATGGATCCCCAATCGAGATCTCTTCCTCTACCAGGACATCCGGCAACGCCCGTCTGCTGCGCGATCCAGTCTGGCTCTGGACTCGCTCCTCCGACTCTTCCTCCCCTCGGTTCTGCAACAGGCACGCTGTCTTAGTACCTCGCGGGGTCGGGGTTGATCGACCCGCCTCCAATCCACTAGTCACCACGGCAGTGGGACTCCGGCGATCGGGTGGTCGCGGTACAGGAGACACTCGACTCCGCGTCTCCATACCACGAGGAATTTCATCCCTCCATGGCGTACCAATGGTATGACAGTCTCGTCTGATGACTGTCTTACTCGCCAGCCTTGCACACTCCTCGTCCGAGGATTCCAGTTTGCAGTTCGGCCGAGGCATCCCAGTAGGAGACCGGCGATGGGCTCCTCGGTGATCACCTCTCCAATGGCTGAGTTTCTCTATCGGAAGCACCAATGATGGCTCCGACTCTGCGGGACTGGCACTCTTGTTCCAGAGAGCTCCCGGCTGTTCTTCTCTTGGAATCGGGACATTCCCGGCCATTCCCACAGTTTGCACCGGTACGAATGTGGTCATTGGCCACATGTACTGCAGTCCGCAGTGGGGGCATCGGGCCTCGCTGCCCACGGCTCCGCCCGGCAGTCTGCACTGCAGGCAAAGACACGCCACAGTCTCCACACCCTCCACACGGATTATCAGGAAGCCTCCTGGAGCCGAATAAGGGTGAGTGGAAATCACAGGACCTTGGTCCACTTTGTCAGCAGCTTCAGCCATCTTTACCAGCGGAGGCACTTGTCTCAGAGGTCTATACTGGTCAATGGCTCTTCGCAACTGAAAGGCATGGGCTGATGTAGCAACCCTTCCTCTCATTTTCTCTGTCGACATCCGGTGAAACCGCAAACCACTCCCCCTGGTTGAAACTAGGGGGATGTCTCGTAGACTTGTAGGCTGACCCAGCACAGGTGCAGAGTGAGTCATAGTCCATGAGGGCGCGGCTCCAGCTTTCGCGCCAAACTCCTCAGCGGGGTGGAGTTTTCTGGTTGGCGCCAATCCTGGCCAACATTTAGCAGACTGCAAAGTTGCAAGACTTTCTGCAGCATGCCCACGCGGCGTCCCGGGGAAGCGGGAACCGCCATCTTGGTAAGCATTGTCTTTTCTGTCATTGAAGGCAGCGTCTGGCTGTTTGTTAATTGGGGTATAACAAAGTCCATTTCGCTCTTCCCATCTCGCAAGACTATCATCCTCACTATTCTCGGGGGTATCTTCCCAAGAACATAGGCAGGACAAACACGGCGCAGCCACGGCTTTCACGCCATTCCACAACAAACTCACAAAAGTCTCTTCTGTAGCTTGTTCTTCGTCCACGCACAGTTCATATGGGTGTTCTTCCTCTGACCGCAATCCTGGACCTTCTGCTCTATGCAGATCCTCCATTCTTGTGGTTCTCTCTCTCCGCCATCCTGGACCTTCTGTTCTGTACAGATCCTCCATTCCGACAGGTCTCTCGTGATCGTTGAACACCGATTTTCTGTACGTGGAGCTCCGCTCTGCGGGGCAGCTACCACATCTGTACAATAAACATGCCTTGTGCACCACCTTGTGTACCTAACGTAGATCTGACTCGTGTTTGCACTACCTCAGGCTAGGCTCACTCTTTCTGTGTCTACTGTAACGCTTTCTTCCAGTCTGTGCTCCTTGGTAAGCGATCTGGAATGGAGACTAGAGTACTCTGGCTCTTCCATGCAGTACTTTGGGCGTCGACCTACTTTTGGCTAGCCTAGTGCGGACCCGTCCAGAATTCCTGCTCTCAGTTACCAGTTTATCCCTTAGGCGTCCCCCGCTAGCGCTACCTCAAGGCGACTAGAACAGCAATAGCCCCCGGCTCCAGACTCACTAACCCCTTACGGATCCCAAGGCGTCTTTGCGGCATGCAGCTCCAGCATCTCCCTGACTACCCCTGGCTCCGTCCCACGCAGCACAAAGTGGCAGCAGACACTTCTCTCTTTCCTAATGTGTGCCTAGCAAAAGCCTGTCCTGTTGACAGGTCTCTCAGCAGCGCCTCCAATTGTAACGGGTGTTCCCTCTGGCCTGACCCACCCAATCTCATATTGGCCCGTGTAGTCTAACCAGTCTCCCATTACAAGGCGTGTGTGGTGGTGCACCTGCCAGTAACAGGACTCTTGAGTCTCCCGCTTGGTGTTATTAGGGGATGTCATCAGGACAGGTAGCTGAGGTAGTGGGTACGAGTCCAACTTACATCATGTGCAGCGCCTCCACCTCATCAGGATCTGTGCTTCTGCAGGGAGATGGTCCTGGTGAGGAACTCCTTCTTGGTGCCATCCACTGTTGAGTAATCTCACACTCACACAGTGGGGTTCTTTTTCTCAAGGACATCTTTATTGAATACAGGGCTGTAGCAGACTGCCCCATGCAGCTGCCGGCTCTAGCCGCACATCTCTCCTTGCTGTCCCTTTGCCAGGTACGCCCTCCCGTATTGAAGTGGGATTCCCTTTCTCCTAGGGAGATCACCGCTGTGCCAGGTCCCTGGACACAGTATGGCGTAGACAAACTTAACTGATCACTCTGCTACCGCTAGTTACTGCACTAGGGTCACAAAAGTGATTCTCCAATCTTGTACCTTCTGGTTACTATTTCTCCACCAACAACAACACTAACTGTCAGTGTTGTGCCCTTTATACTCCAGGGGGCAGGCGCATCTCTGAGGTCACTATCCAGGGACTCAGAGCATACAGCCACTCCCATCCTTACACAGGGCACCACACTAGGGTGTGAGGGAAAACCTCCATAACTACTGTGGGCAGGCCTGTATTTACCAGGACTTACTGCCAACAGGGAAGATGTATGCAGTCATTATTATGCATGGCTACATATGTATATCCTGTATATTTACAGAAACCTGCACATTTGTTGGTGCTGCCTTTTCTTCCGGGCTAGCAGTTGGAGCATTGACATGAGCAATGCGTTCTGCTTCATGTCGTGCGCCGATAGGCATCCTGTTTCAGAAGTAATTCACTTTGTTTCGCTGGTGCTTCAATTAACGTTCATCACGCTCATTGTCTTCCCATAGTCAAGGCTGAGTGCGTTCTAAAGCAGGGGTGCTCAACTCCAGCCCTCAAGCCCCCCCAACCTCCCATCAACAGCTCAGGTTTTCAGAATATCGCAGCCTCAGCACAGGTGGCTCTGAGCCTCTGATTGCGCCACCTGTGCTGAAGCTGGGACGGATTGAGCCACCTGTGCTGAAGCAGGGACTGATTGAGCCACCTGTGCTGAAGCTGGGACCAATTGATCCACCTGTGCTGAAGCAGGGATCAATTGAAACACCTGTGCTGAAGCTGGGATTGATTGAGCCACCTGTGCTGAAGCTGGTATATCCTGACCTGGGGGGGGAGGGGGGCTTGAGGACTGGACGTCAGCACCACCTGTTCTAAAGGAGGTATTTCAATAGCATGGAAATATCAACACATCTACCTCCTTCTCAACACAATGCCCCCACATGCTGCCATGTGCATAGATGCTATTATACTTTCTATTATTCCCAGAGTTTTTGTCAGTTTGTCTACCATCATCACATAAAGTCCCACGATCTTTTGTGGCTGGATTGCCTTTTTCTTTGAGTTTTCATACATTTTTATTGTTCTTATGCTTAGTGGTATATGTAACTCCAATTGCTCCCTATCTCAGTGCACTGCATCCATGGCTCACGCTATATACAAATAAATATTACAAATAAGAACCAGTGAGCCAAGCAGTTCAGAAAATAACACTGGAAATGCCCTGTGGAGCATGAATAACTTACTTGGCAAGTCAAATGACATCCCCCCCATATCAACTGGGCTTGTGGACATGGAAGCGTCTTTTAGATAGTAGCTCACCAACAAAGCAAATTAAATCATCTTTAGAACAGGGCGTTTCCCAGGTGCATGAACGATGCAGAACCTTCCACCCAGCAGACTGCTGCATTCTACTATAGACAGGCTTCCAGTACATTGGTGTATAATGGGCCTCTAATGCACTCAAAACTCCGCTAGATGTGAAGGAAAACGAAGTGTCAGATACACTAAGAACCGCATGGAAATCAAGGCATGTTTTCAAATATTCAGTGCTGGAGATGGGTGAGTTTTCCACCCAAAATCCGTTTCGCGGTGTAAAATCCGCCAACAAAGGTGGTCATTTTAATCCGCGGCGATTCATCAAAAAACACCACTGGATCCAACCCACGGACGGATCTGTAGAATTCCATCCGCTGATTCAGCGATCAATGGCAGATCGCGCCGATTCTGGCGTGATTCCGCGCCTCGCGCTTTGATGTCTCCCGGCCTATGACAGCATTATTGTGTCATTTCCTGAGTGTCACCGTACTTTGCTGTATTCAGATCTGTTACAATGTTTCCATCACACTATTTACATTTATTCTGAATACACATATATATATATATATATATATATATTTTTTTTAAATCCGCGTTTTGTTTTTAGCTTTGAAAATGCTTTTTTTCTTCATTTAACTCGGTCTTTCAAATTGTGCCTGCAACGAGGCAAGAAGAAGAAAGGCAATTATAACCTTACATCACAGGCTATAATATTCTATAATCTACAATTGGTAGATTGTATGTATGTGTATGTATGTGTATATGTGTATGTGTGTGTGTGTACGTGTGTATATGTACTGTATACAGTATATATGAAAGCAAGTGGCGGATATGATGAGACAGTGTGGAAGAAACCGTTGTAATTACACAGACTACATAGAGCATCTTCTTTACCCAATGAGTCCAGCCCGTAATTAAATATCTTCTTATGTTGCTTTCCTTTTTTGCACTGCCAATAATTCCTTATATTAGTTTGCAGGGTAACTGGGGGACATGTCATTATCTGTCTAATAGGACAGCGCAAGGAGTCTAATTTAGTCCATTTGCACTGCCTTCAGCAAGCTGCTTCATATAAAACTGTCAATAGCAATCATTGTATATCACTGTTTATATCTGTATGAACAAAATAAGCAATGCAATAATATCACTCTCAGCAACATCCTAGACATATCGATTGTCTAACCCAACTTTAAGCTTACACAATGATAAAACCAGAAACATGCCATTAAATATTCATATCTGTAATTCTATGATTCCTCACAGATTACAGGAAGACTTCGCAGTCAAGGTAAATATAAGGGTTGTGTGTTATGCTCCCAAAGCTTTATGTAGTAAGGCAAAACTGGTGCCATTTTGGGGTAAAAAAACTGCATCTGACACATGCAGAAAAAATCCATTAGGAGCAATAGGGTTCAAATGGTGCATTACATTAACAATCCCTAGTTCCTGACTGGACAGAGACTATTTGCAAGTGCATTTTTAAGAAATGCCATTTAGCCTGTTCTTACCATTTTAAATTCACTTTGCCAAGCTATTGAAATGTTACTGTAAAAATAAATAAATACAAATCTGGATAAATCCATATTGTTAAGTTACTATATTCAGAACAAAAAATAATAGCATTTTCCTTTTGTTTTCCAGTTACCATGTAACAGATTTTTTTAGCATAGATGTCTGGTTATTCTGGCACATCGGGATTGGCTCATGTCTGGGTCAGGCTGGCTCTCGGGTGCTATATTCTGTGGGCTGCTGAAAGCCCAGGAACGAGATAAATATCAACAAGAACTATTTGTGATGCTCATGGAAATGACTCTCCCCCACCCCCTATAATAACTGCTTGGGATGTGTCACAAGCCAAGTCCACATCTCCTGTGGGGCCGGCCTAATTATAAATCAATCCAGCAACACATTTAGTGCTCATAACCCACATTTGCTCCAATTGTCTGTTCTCTTCATTTTTGCCAGTCCAATATCAGTCAGTAACCAGCACCAGATGCTGTTCAGTTATGCAAACAGATGCAAACTAATTAATGTGTAGTAATGGAATTATTGAGCATACGAAGATAAGCAGCTGTCAACAACCCATCACCTGTGTTACCATTTGTCACTCTGTCAGGAGCGGGGACACAAACTACCTCCAGATGGCACCAATACCGCTGTGAGAGGACACCAGAACGGTGCCTCCACCATGGGGCACTCAGTAACTGTGCACCGAGGCAAAACCAAGAGACGCTGTAACTTCTTGCTACAATTTCCAGCTATTTTCTGATTGTTATGAAATGAAGGTCTAAAAAAAACATGTTCAGATACATAGGGACCTATTCATTAAACTTCAATATTGCAAATGCAAAATCTCTTGAAAGCTGCAGACCCAGCAATATCCTACGTGTTTAAATAAATCAGTTCTGTCCTATGAGAAAATACGTGTAGCACTTTTTTTTAAACAACTCTGAATTACATTTTTAATGTATTATAATGTAACAAACCTTTTTTGTTTCTGTAGCAACCATTTACAAAGTCACATCCCCTTTCTCTTCTGAAACAGGCTCAGGCACACCCGTTTGTGAGCACCGCCCCTCTCTAGCAGGGCACCAGTTGTATCTAGTGACTGTCAGGTCACATGATCTTCCCCACAGAACTTTGCCTCTTTGGTCCTCTTCTGCTGCACTGACAGCCATTTAGTGAACCCCAGAGCTGAATCTTCACAGATCGATCACAGGAGAACGGATCGATCAGCAACTTCGCTAAGTACTTGTCATTGTGTGAATTGTGTTGATGAACATATTAAAGGGATAAAGAACATTTAAATAAATAAAAACTGCAGCTGGAATACGGCATGTAATTTGAAGCAATACAAATCTGGCGTCTTATTGATAATGAAACTGACATGATTTGACATCTTACATGCAGCTTTAGCCTGATTTTCTGCAATATGGCCCATAATGTAACCGTCAATAATCTCACCTCCCTCAGGTAGGCTAAATCCCTGAAGTAGGTAAAATAGGGCTTTTTCTGGAGAAAGAGTAACAGATAAAGACAAAGGTTCAGATCTACAAGAGTGTGCTAAGATTTAGCAAGTCTCAGTTCCAATCCATGGGAATGGGTGTAGAGGAGTGTGAAAGATTTTGTGGATCTGTACCAAAGGGAGGGAGACCCATTTAGGAGACACACCCAAGGACACAACTGTGAGTGATATACTTAGGAAATATGGAAATAAATCATGTGTATTTTCTTTGTAATTTGATTTGCATATTTCCCAGATATTTCAGGTGTGTTTTATCTCTCAATGGGGATTATAGGTTAATCTATCTGTAGGTATATAAATCAATGGGATTTCTCCTAAATTGGTATCTCTCCTCTCAAGGAAATACCCTAATCCACCTACAGTACCTACAGTAAGGGAGACTTTTCAGGCTATCTGAAAACGTATGAATTGGCCATGAATATGTCATTTTTCCCCCTCTGTGTTTGGACATGCGACAAGGGCTTACTGAATATGGCAGGATACTACAAATCTGTCTACTTATCGCAGTTGAATGAATATAGGCATTGCCAGCTCCAGTGACACAAAGCTACGATCGTGGTGATATTTCTGGCATTACAGTATGTTGAAAGGATGAAAGGGTGTTAGGAATGGACCATGGGGAAGATCAGCTGGATTCATTGGAAACATCCACTAATGTCACTTGGGTATTTGTTCCCAAAGTAATCTATGTTGAGCCATATTCCTCTGTGTATTTTGAGGCACGTGCTATAAATGCACATGCATGGGAAGCATTATGTATTTCTTCTCAATGGTCCAATTCCCCCTGGATCCATTTATCAGGTGTGAGTACTCCAGGTATAGGAACACTAAGACATCAATTATTATGCTACAACAAAATTCATATTCAATAAGTATGAGCCCTTAACCAAACATAACCCACATTCTCCTTTGACACAACATGGGTACAGCTTTGTCTGTTGGTGCTGGATGGAAAGGTACCTGGACATACAGATGGAGCAAGGCTTACTGTCCCCAACAAGCAAAAGTCTGCGGCGCTAGGGGCAGTCTCTGCTCCCATTGCGCTGCAGGGGTTCCATGCTTCTTAATGGGACCCCTGCATCATTAATCCTTTGGTGCCGCTACCATTGCGTCAAGCGGCTGCGGCACCGAAGACCTTACACCTTGCTATATCTGTATGACACTTATTAAATACAAATACCATTTTACTAACATGTTGCCCCATCATAGTATAATAAAATGGGGTTGCTTTTTAAAAAAATGGCGCTGTAACAAAAATAGGATTTACCCATTGCTAATATATATTTTAAAATAAGGATTGCATAGTGGACAACGTGGCAGCCGTGAGTATTTTGTATTTTTACAATTACCGTTAAACTTAATTATTAGAAAGTATTTATTCATAAATGGGTAGCAGTACAATTGAATTACCTCAGTATTACATAGCCCTAGTGATACAAATTAGCGATAACCTGTGTTAATCAGCGTTAGAAATGCAATTGTAGAGGGGAAAATCAGTCTAAAAAAATGATATCACATATTAATAATAAGACTTTACAAGTCCAACTGGCCAGCTGATCATGGGTTAACCATGGCTAGCTGGCCACTTGTGCTACTAAGGGTTGACCATGGCTAACTGGCCACTTGGGCTTATTAAGGTTGATGATGGCTAGCTGGCCACTTTGGCTACTTAAGGTTGACCATGACTAGCTGGCCACTTTGGCTACTTAAGGTTGACCATGGCTAGCTGGCCACTTGGGCTACTTAAGGTTGACCATGGCTAGCTGGCCACTTGGCTACTTAAGGTTGACCATGGCTAGCTGGCCACTTGGGCTACTTAAGGTTGACCATGGTTAGCTGGCCACTTAGGCTTCTTAAGGTTGACCATGGCTAGCTGGCCACTTGGGCTACCTGAGGTTCATATATTAATATGTTCTGCAATGTTAATAACAATTATTATCACCTATTCTAAGTTGGCTAGTCTTATCGTGCCTATGTCTATAGTGGCCATTATGAAAATAGAAACGTTAGGCTTAACCCCAGCTTGAGGTAGGTGATAAAAATGAGCAATATTTTTTGCCACTAGCCCGATATCTCTAGGCATTGGGGTATAGTGAATAGCAGGTAAGAAGGTAATTTGGCATTAATTAGTAATTTTCACACACTGCCGTTAAAAATAACGCGCGCATATCTCCACTGTAAAGAAAAACCTGTATCTCTGCTTTGCCTCGGACGATATGGCTTCGGTAAATAGGTCAATAAATAAAATTGGGGTTAAACACTGATTATGCCAATTTTTTTTTCATTTATCGATCTTTAGTGAATTAAGGGCTTTGTAGCCAAAGTGGATCCATTATCTGTGGTGTGGTTTTATGACTGATGAAATGTGTAGTTCACTATCTTCACTTATCAGGTCATTTGCTGCAATTATGACAGTATTGTGTGCGGGGGGATGTACTGTAAATCATGCCCATTGTCTGTGAAATAACTAATTTCTTTGGAAAGAGCCATTTTGCAGACGCAGCATTGTTTATGAGTGTGACTGTCCACACAGAATAAATTCTAAAAGTATCCGTTCCCCAGTGAAATCCCTCCTGTGGCAATCTGGGGCACATTCACTCCTGGTTAAAATACACGTTCTATCGAACTATATTTTCATTGTACTAAGTAAATCTCCGCAATGTTACATAAATTGTTTTAAGCCATTATGAAAAATGTTTTATAGGTGCCTTTCAATGAAGTTCCAAGGCTGGGGATGGGGGCTGGTTTGCTGTTACAAGTGTAGTCACACGCACAGTAGGACCAAAGTGATCTAATAGTATTAAGAAGGATGTCCAAGTGTTAAAGTGCAATACAACGTAGCCAGCAAGAAACAACCTTGTGTAGGCAATTTAAACAATGTTATTGGCTTCTTTAAGCAAATCTAACTATGCTAAAAGCAAAAACTTGGAACCCTTATATCTGAAAATGTATTGGAAATTGCATTTTCAAAGAGCCTCCGAATGGGGGGGGTTATCAATTGATGGTTTTGTTTAACCTCAGCCCAACCTATGCTTATCAATGAGTTAATAGAGATAAAGGGAAGTGAGTGAAGGGTGCAAACTCTTATTGAATGCACAGAGACATCCGCCAAAGGGAAGTCAACTCGTCCCTCCTCCCACTCCCCCCCCCCCCCAAGTCTCAGCTCACCATGTTTAAAAACTAATTGATTAAAAAATACTGAGAGGTGTCAGATTTAGGTGAAAAAGGCATTGATCCCCCTGATGTAATGGCTAAAGCATGTCACTGCTATTAGTACCCTTTGGTCCTAGAAGGATTGCCCCACTAATGAAGAGGACCGTTAGTGGTCAGTGGTCCAGCTGCTGCATGAGTGTGATTAAGCACATGTAAGAGAGAAGGAGTGAAGAGGCCAATGCTACTGACTTTGAAACACACGAGCCCAGCGCCAGTTCTTTAAACAATGATGTAAATAGGATCAACGCTCCTTGATAAAGGACCAGCCTGTGCGAAACGCGTTGGAGAAGGTTTTTGCCCCCGTCTAACTTGGCTCAAATAAAACAATTATTTTGAAGTTATTTATTTTGTTGCCACATTTGGCTGTGCGCTGCTGCAACTTTGTTTCGTTGTAAATAGGAATCACCCTACACTTTTTGTCTGTTGTGAATCAGGCTGCGGTTTGCAGCGTCACCAGGAAGAGTCAGGGAGGAGTTACACGAAGCATAAAGAATAATGAGCTGAATCAACTTCTGCTTCTCTTTACGTCGCAAATGTAAGAAGCATTAGCGTTCAAAAATTCCACCAGGCCTGAGATACCTTTCAGGTGGACTAACAGCATTTACAATGACAAATCTGACTCTAAAACAAACAGACAATTTGTATAGTAACTCATGTTTGAAGGCATTGATACTTCGCTAAAGATTTGATTGTTCACACTAGGGGCCCTGTTCTGTGCGAAGTCGCTTCGGCGTATACAGAGTGACTGTACCTCCCATGATCTTTATTTAATATGTTGAGAACCGGCTTTCTCAGGCTGAAAAAGTGTTTAATCTCATTCATTTTGAAAGGAGCTGAACTGTTCCCCAGCACTTGGAGGTACCATCACAGCATATTGAATATGGACCAATGAGACAAGAGCGTATACTCTGTAAGCTGCGAGATCGCCGATCCGTGTGATCTGACCCGGGAAGCACTCAAAGGACTTGTACCTGCTAAATCTATGTACTTTTTTCCCATGCCATATACAGTAATAAATAAATATTTTATTACTGTCACAGAAAACGAAGAATACCAACATAGGAATTATTTAATAAGGCCCCTCGTATTTGAAAGAATGAATGCAACAATAATGCAGATATTCAGCAGTGTACTGGGTAGGGCTGTTTGACACCTGTAGTTGATTTGAAGAGCATCAAAATACTACTTATTGAGAAAGCCCTGGTGAAAATGCCCAAATGTTTTGACAACCCCACTTAATGCAAAGCAGTAATTGCGCCTTCTTTCATCTTGTCAAGGCTAAGTAGGATAACTATCCCTTTAAGCAGCAGATTCAGCTGGCATTTGGCATTACATGGTCTGACATTAATTTGTCTAATTATCTATGGCACTCGTGGCTTCTAGACGTTCAATTAAACTAAATCCACTGCAATTAAAGATGGGAGGTCGGAACATTTAGAGCAAAAAGTTAGATTCATTCGGCCCGTCAAGTGCCCTGCCTGCCCCCCTTGCTCTTTACGAACTTTTCCAAACGCACCGCTGCTACCAAAACCAGTGCAAAGAGCAGCACGGGTAGAGCTGAAGCTGCCGCTCGCTAAGCGTAGACATCAAACATGGATTCTCGTAGCTGGCACACACTCAAACAGAACACAGCACTGATAAATATTTATACATATTCAGCTCTTGGCTGCCTACCTGAAACCGCCAGTTCTTTTTTTTTATTAATTATCTCGAGTCTTTATTTACTTTTCTTATTTATCTTTCCCTATAGGCACACAGACCATGTTAATCCCTTCAACAGAATGCTAACCGTGGTGGCCCCTGCTGATAGTCAATAACTCTAACTGGAAGACGGTGAACCAACGTTGGGACAGTACAGTATCAGTACAGAACTTTATTTTCTATTTTTACATGGAGGGCTGTTGGTAAAAGATCGCCTGATGACCGAACAGCACCAGATTCATCCGGGAAATACTGTAAGAGCCATATCTTGTAATCTGGTTGTTTTTTTTTTATTGATTCTTCTCTGGTTTTGTTGCAGTTTTGTACCCATGAGGCGTTGATAGATACATAACGTCAGCACACATTACTGTATATGTTATACATAATGTCAGCAGATTTTATCAGTGTGAAATCGAAGGGGTGAATAGAGAAAACATGCTGCCCTGTGCTCTAGGCAGTTGGGTAATGCTACGTAGAGAAAGCGCCCCAGCGATGTGAAACGCGTCAGAGATTATTTTTGGGATGTTTGCTGTTTTTTTAACGTGTTGGTGTTCATATAAAGTATTTTTATTTTTCCAGGTCAGGTCCCTGAGCTTCAGTTTTTAGTCTGCCTGCAGTGCTCCAGTTTCCTCCTCTATTCCCTCCTGTAAATCTAAGGGGTGCAGAGAAACTCCTACGTTGCTGCTAGCGGCGGTGAGCAGCTGAGTCCGTTGGATGATTGGACCATCTCACGGGGCGTGCTTCCGGATAATCAACAAGTCAGGAGAAAATAAAGCAGGAAACCGGACCTCGCACGCGTTTTACACCGCCGGGGTGCTTTCTCCCACACATTTTACACCGCTGGGGTCATCTCTCCCACACATTTCACACCCTTGGGATGCTTTCTCCTACAGGTTTCACACTGCTGGGGTGCATTCTCC
Source organism: Ascaphus truei (assembly GCF_040206685.1). Classification (NCBI taxonomy): domain Eukaryota; kingdom Metazoa; phylum Chordata; class Amphibia; order Anura; family Ascaphidae; genus Ascaphus; species Ascaphus truei. The sequence goes on from NC_134487.1 coordinate 12,245,923, forward strand.
CATGCATTTCATACTGCTGGGGTGCATTCTCCCATGCATTTCACACTGCTGGGGTGCATTCTCCCATGCATTTCACACTGCTGGGGTGCATTCTCCCATGCATTTCACACTGCTGGGGTGCATTCTCCCATGCATTTCATACTGCTGGGGTGCATTCTCCCATGCATTTCACACTGCTGGGGTGCATTCTCCCATGCATTTCACACGGCTGAGGTGCATTCTCCCATGCATTTCACACTGCTGGGGTGCATTCTCCCATGCATTTCACACTGCTGAGGTGCATTCTCCCATGCATTTCACACCACTGGGGTGCTTTCTCCCACGCGTTTCCCACCGCTGTCGTGCATTCTCCCACATAGTTCACACTACTGGGGTGCACGCTTTCTCCCACGCATTTCTCATCGCTGGGGTGCTTTCTCCCACGCGTTTCACACCACTGGGGTTCTTTCTCTTTTTGAGAATTTCCTGCTCTATCTTCTCCTGAGATCTAAGGGGGGACGGGTACTTATCAAAGAAACTGTCGTTGTGCTGTTAACTGAATTATTTTTCTCATAGAATTTGATACATTATGGGGTCACTAATCCAAGTCGGGTAAACAAAATAGCATTTGACTTATTAAGGAAAAAACACTCCCATTGAAAGCCACTGAATTGTCTTGTTTGACGGAAGATAAGAACCACATAAGCCCACCTAGTCCGCCCATTCTTCTCTGAAATACGCGGTGCTGTTTCTTCCCATGAGACGTTGATACATCGATCCTTATACTTCCCTGTGCTCAAACACAACACATTAGATTGTAAGCTCCATGCGGTATGGAAAATCGGCACCCCTTCTATGCCAGCAGCTACCTTACGACATTTAAGTCATGAAGTCATCAAAGTCTCCTGGCGACCAAAGTGGGGCAAAACTGAAGCCAAAAACGGCACCAAAGATATTCAGCATGTTTCCTGTGGGACATTTTCTATGATACCGTTTTTGTGCCCCACGTTGATACAAGACCCCCAAAGAGGGGTCATGTTTAATAATAATAACTTTATTTTATATAGTGATTTTCTCCCAATGGGACTCAGCGCGTCACAATTACAGTACAGCGCGCGGTACGCAGCACATATGAAGGTTACAGACACAGTCCCTGCCACGTAGAGTTTATAATCTATGTTTTAGTGCCTGAGGCACAGGGAGATAAAGTGATTTGCCCAAGGTCACAAGGAGCCGACACCGGGAATTAAACCAGGTTCCACTAATTCATACTCAGTGTCCCGAGACAGTGTCATTGCTCACTCAGCCGCTCCTTCTCCCGATTAGGATACATTCCCAGCTTTTTAGGAGCAAGTCTTCCTTGCTTGGTAACAGGGAAGCACCCATGCCCTTCACCACACGACAAAGCTCATTTCAAAAGCAGCTCACACTTCTGACACTGCTTCATTCATCATCAACGGAGCTGTTTCACACCACGTCAAAGCTGCAAAAACACGCAAAAAACATGGTCAGGCTCCTGTAACTCTATCATTAGTGAGAAGCCCGGGGGGTTATTTAGCAATGTTTCTGGCTGAAGAAACTCTGGCTAAATTGGAGCAAAAATTGCATCTGATTTATCAAAGAAAATAAACCCTAATGAATCAATCAGTCAATTTGTTTTTAGCATACTGACTACCTAAGGGGTCTCGCAGCTCGGATAAATATGGTGAGCAATTGTGGCCAAGAAAGTAATGTCCCTTTTTTCCTTTGATAGATTACATGTTTTGCACCAGCTTTTTTTCCCCTCAATCTTTTGCACCTGGGAGATGTTGATAACTTTCCCCACAACACGAATCCGCCACGGATTGGTGCGCGCCGTTCAGCCACGGATTGATACGTGCCATTCAGCCACAGATTAGTACGTGCCATTCAGCCACGGATTTCTGTGGATCAGTCTCAAATCAAGTATTATGGTAATAATTTTCGGACGAGTAGGATGCGAGTCATTTAAATATACTTCGCGTATCTCTCAGGTATCTACGGGGTGCTCCTTTTTGAGCCCATGTGTCTCTCCCTATGTTATCTGGAGGGAGGTTTGAAGGGGTATTTATAGAACTTGAGACTCTAGTAGTGTAGCTCTCTGTCTCTCTCATATTTTTTTTAGTTCCCAATCAGATTTTAGGAAACCAGTCCCGATAATCCGCAGATCAGATTTTGAACGGACCGTCCATCACTAACCCCCACACAGTGTATGAGCTTCTTTAATTATTCATTTAGTAAATAGTTCCAAAAATATTTTGGGGGATAATTTCTCCAAGTCCCAGCAACACAAAACAGCACCACATTTGTGAAAGAGAAGCATTCCCATTGAAGCCAGTTGGATTCTCGACTTTAACCAATCTGGAGCAGTACTTTTGCACTGATTTTGCATTACTTTAGCAGTGGGAAAACTTTAATAAATAACCCTCCAAATTCCTTCAATAAATCCGGTGTTGTTTATCCGGGAGATTTTAATAAGTGGCTCCAAATTGTACGTGTGTTAAGTAAATCAAAACTTATATGTACACAAACACATACCACCCATGCAAGCATTATACATATGTAACACACCTATCTCCCTCCCCCCCCCCCTTCCCGGCAGCAGGGGATAGGGTGTACATGTGTGTGAATAGGGATCCAACCCACAGCCGATGGGATTAGAATGTTAGCTCCTCAGTCTGTTACCTGTGATCTCAGGGTTCCTTCTGGCAGGTTCAGGCCTTGGCTGTAATGGAGGATGAAGTGGTGGTTGTGAGGACAGGACAAGAAACAGGGCGCCAGGATCTTTTGTAACTCAAATGGGTTTATTGACACACAGCATAATAGCAACATGGTCCATCTCTGCATACATCCTAGCCCCGGGGCATCACCCCTTCCCTGGGCAGGATAGCACAAGGCATCCTTAGCCATGAGGCAAGGCAGGACATACCAGCAATGGTAATACCCTCTCCGTCTCCTCTCAGCATCCCTCCGGGACCCTTCCATGTAAAGTAAGTACTTCTGCGCAGGCTTTAGCCTCTACTCTACCTCAAGCCGTACATTGAACAGAGGAGCCTGGTTCACCAACTTCCTCCAAACGAGTGGTCTCCTGTTGGCTTCCTAGTCCCTAGCACCCTGCGTCTCAGAAAACTCCCTCTGCCTGAGCTTTATATAGGAAGGTCTTGCTTCTCTTCACTCGCCCTAGACTGTCATCCCAGGAGCTTAAGGCCCCCCAGGCAGTCTACATTACCAATCCCTGGTCATCACCCCTAGAGGAGGAATGAACCTGCACTTCCCTAGGTGAGGGATAAACTACTATTCTCTCTAGCAGCTTCCACTTAGTCATACAGAAGGAGGAGCCATACTATCCCTCCCCCTCATTCTAGCAGCTTCCCAAGCCCAGACTTGTGCCTGTAAGTTGCTACACTCAGCAACTGAGGAGATGTGATGTCCCCAGTGCACTATTAACCCCAGCACTGCCTGCTCTTACCAGGAAATGTGCCAGGCTGGGGGAAAATAGTGAGGGGGCTACATATATATATATATATATATATATATATATATATATATATATATATATATATATATATATTTACTTATTTTTTTCATGGTTGCACACACGGTGTAATATGCCAAAAAGATGGTGTCTGTGGTGCACGGGAAAGGGAGAGAGGTATAAACAGAAACACAGGAACAAATCACTGAAGTGATCCAATATACTAGCAACACACAACACAGTAACTGAAGAAAAGGGTGATTTATTGGTTCATGGTGCAGACATAAAGCCCAACGTTCCGTTCCCCAGGACCCTTGAGAAAGATCCCTCTGGGGACCAAAACTTTGGGCTTTTTGCCTGCACAATGGACCAATAAATCACCTTTTTCTTCAGTTGCTGGATTGTGCTACAGTAGTATATTGGATCACTTCTGTGATTAGTTCCTATGTGTGTGTATATATATATATATATATATATACATACATACATACATACATACATACATACATACATACACACACACACACAAATGTTTCAAGATAAGAAAGAGACAGAATAGTAAATTTTCAACAAAAAAAAACCATTGAAATTGTTGGTTGCATCTACAATTCTAGTGTTAAAAAGCAGTACAACCCTTAATACAATGTGCGTGCTATGTACTGTATGAAGGTCGTTATGTGACTCAGTTGTCTGAAATAACATTTGACACATTGGGTCGTGTTGCATACCTGATTGATTAAATGAAAACATAATTATGTGTATTTTTTCACTTTATAACTAGTATTAGTCAATTTCAATTCTTATTTTAATCTGTTTTATAATAGCCATACTGTGAAAAATAATACATTCTGTTACCGTATATTATGAAACATCCGGGCTGTGCCAAAAAAATGTTTTTGCTGACATAAAGCAATTGAGAGAACTTCTAATTCTGCGCTAACAATATAAACATACTGGGTAGGATTTAAGACAGGTATAACTTGGTGAATGATTTTGAGAAAGGATTTAAGCCAGGTATAACTTGGGGAATGATTTTGAGAAAGGATTTAAGACAGGTATAAATTGGTGAATGATTTTGGGGCAGGATTTAAGCCAGGTATAACTTGGTGAATGATTTTGAGAAAGGATTTAAGCCAGGTATAAATTGGTGAATGATTTTGGGGCAGGATTTAAGACAGGTATAATTTGGGGAATGATTTTGGGGCAGGATTTAAGACAGGTATAATTTGGGGAATGATTTTGGGGCAGGATGTAAGCCAGGTATAACTTGGTGAATGATTTTGGGGCGGGATTTAAGACAGGTATAACCCGGTGAAGGATTTTGGGGCAGGATTTAAGCAAGGTATAACTCGGTGACTGATTTTGGGGCGGGATTTAAGCCAGGTATAACTCGGTGAATGATTTTGGGGCGGGATTTAAGCCAGGTATAAATTGGGGAATGATTTTGGGGCGGGATTTAAGCCAGGTATAACACGGTGAATGATTTGGGGGCGGGATTTAAGTCAGGTATAACTTGGGGAATGATGTTGGGGCAGGATTTAAGCCAGGTATAACTTGGGGAATGATTTTGGGGCGGGATTTAAGCCAGGTTTAACTTGGGGAATGATTTTGGGGCGAGATTTAAGGCAGGTATAACTTGGTGAATGATTTTGGGGGCAGGATTTAAGCCAGGTATGATTTGGGGAATGATTTTGGGGCAGGATTTAAGACAGGTATAATTTGGGGAATGATTTTGGGGCAGGATGTAAGCCAGGTATAACTTGGTGAATGATTTTGGGGCGGGATTTAAGACAGGTATAACCCGGTGAAGGATTTTGGGGCAGGATTTAAGCAAGGTATAACTCGGTGACTGATTTTGGGGCGGGATTTAAGCCAGGTATAAGTTGGGGAAGATTTTGGGGCGGGATTTAAGCCAGGTATAACACGGTGAATGATTTTGGGGCGGGATTTAAGCCAGGTTTAACTTGGGGAATGATTTTGGGGCAGGATTTAAGCCAGGTGTAACTCTGTGAATGATTTTGGGGCAGGATTTAAACCAGGTATAACTTGGGGAATGATTTTGGGGCGGGATTTAAGCCAGGTATAACACGGTGAATGATTTTGGGGCGGGATTTAAGCCAGGTTTAACTTGGGGAATGATTTTGGGGCAGGATTTAAGCCAGGTATAACTCGGGGAATGATTTTGACGTACTGTAGGAACGTACATTTTTGCCGCACATTACGTAACATTTCCATCTGTACGTTACGCGCTCCGTCTTTGCTTGCGCCAATATATTTGACCAAAACACGCTTGTGCCGCATTTGGAGAAAATAAAGGTTAGCACGTACGTGCATGATATCCTGCATCAATTTAACGCCAAGTTGTTCCATTTGTGAAACATACAGTACAGTAGGCCCCAAAAGGTCTTGTGTCTCGGTATTTTGTCTGTGTGCGGTAAATGCCAAAGCAGAATCTAGCATGTTTATCCCAAGGAGTACAAACAAAGAATAAGAAGCAGGGACTCTGCCGGTCAATACAGGGTTACATCAGCCCATCAGCTTGGGCTAACTCAGTCTGTGAAAAAGAGGGCAACACCGCAGGTTAAAAAAGCAGTGGGATAAAGTGCAACGTTTCGGCAACACGAGGATCCCTTCTTCAGGAAGGCAGCTGGTTTGCACCACCGTTGCACCAGGGGAATTTAAAGGTGCAGTACAGCACTTTCCTCCCTTTTTCCAATGGGTGGGAAGCAGGGGCTGAACCGCATTCATTTCAGCTTCGGCGATCCCTGGTACATACTGGGAAAGGTACCACTGGGACTTCCACGTATTTAAATAACCCTGGGCACATGGGCCAATAGGCAGCGGCCGTGGCTCCCTATTGGGACGTATAAAGCCGGAGATGTAAACCCCCATTTTGTTTCCCCTGGAGCAGACGATACCGGTGTCGCCTTCCCCGGTAAGCATGTCAGCAACCAAAGAGTCCCTGGAGCGGATCGTAACAAGGTTCTGCCCTGGGGACGCCCTGTCTCTCATCCATGTACAAAAAGGGGGGAAGGGTCAACCAATGTTTTGAATAGGGCGAATTCTCCTTTAAACATCATCAGTGATATTGACCTGAATGCTGTATGTTGTATGATAACCTTGTGTAAGTGCTATACAGAGTGGAGAGGCAGCCCTTTGTATTGTGCTCCATGCACTGCACAAAGAACAGCAAGCCAGCTTCCCCTTCATCTATTGCAGGGTAAGTGGTTGCTTCACATAGCAGATGTTCCACCGCACTCCTACAGGAAATAGTTTGTCTATACAGTATACAAGCATGGCATAATACAGAGAACACGCACACTGCCGTGTGTCTGCATGTACGCAGTATACACACATATATCCCCAAAATAGCAACATGTAATAAAGTTCTCACCACTGCCCTCGGTGAGTGTATAATGTATATACTGCGGCTGTGCTGAGCGCTGTCGCCATTTTACTGCAGGTTACTTCTGTTTAATAAAAAAAGGAAACAGCGCGCCGTGTACTGTACGTTTATTCGCTCGGAATGTGGGATTACAATAGGCGCGATATTTTGGACGCGGAACATTGTATATAATACGGCGGGATCTTATTGCCTATGTGCAATGCGGCAGCTACTAGAATAGGCCCCACAGACTGTCAGGTGGTATTAGAGTCACTCGGACTCACTGCTAGTCTTCGGACTATAATATTTCCATCTGTATTCACCTTACCCTGAAACAGGGGTTCTCAACTGCAGTCTTCACCCCCCCCCTACGGGTCAGGTTGTCAGGACACCCCTGCGCCATGAATGACACGATGCTTGGTAAAGATACGGTGGGAGTCGGCGAGCCAGCCAGAGAAAGATTTCCTCAGTTCCATGCCGGGCGTTGAAGCTCTCACCCTGGCATGTGGCAAATCAAATAACACCAACTCTTAAGGCGCTTGTTCTCCCAAAATGTCTTATCTTTGGAAAAGATGCTGGTTGGAATGAAAAGCCGTGTAATGCATCAGCCAACGACGATATCTGAACCTAGAGAGAAACAACTGGATGAAGAAGTTCCACTGAGTCCCTCCAAATCTGCTCTCCTGACAAAAACATGGTGTCGCTTGAGAGCAGCTCTCATGGTGTTTGTAGACCAATGATCAACCAGAATTACCGAATGCTCCAATTCCGTTCAAACTCCCAGTGTTAGATACTTGTGCCTTCTATGTGCTGACTACAAACATATTCGAAGATATTACGTCAGCCTTTTGCCCCAGTTTTGAAAGATTGGTGTCAACAGAACTCTGGAAGATGCTAAAACTGGTGGGTAAAGGCCCCATCAGCTTTCAAGGTCACAACCAGCACTTCCAAATCCGCCCGAAAAAGAACATCACTCCTCTACTTGGGTCAAAAAGTGGCCGGAACACAACTACCGAGAAATGAGAAGATCAATCTCTTGTTTTTTCTGATTATTGCTAAAGAAGTCTTGAGATTCCGATCTCGGTATTCCCCAGGAATTTGCGTTCTCGAGCTAGCACTCCAATGCTTCCGTGGGGTCACAAATCTGCTGTCATTCACAATGCAATATTTGAAAAGTTTATGTAATATGTTCTTTGTTTGTAGTTCACTGCTTCTTCAGGGGGGATTAAGAGTCATCTAATAAGGCAGCGTATTTTTTTTTTATTTTTTTTAATAAACGCAGCATTTGATTACCTTTATTGAAAACAAATTACCTAAGCTGCTGATCGATTCGTTCTCCCATCATCGATCAGCAAAGATCCTGCTTCCCAGGGTTCACTAAATGGCTGCCTTTCAGTTTCAATCAATCCTTCAGTCAGTGTAACTCAGCAGCTGCAATGTATTCTTATATTAGTAAGGTAACAGTATCTACTGCTACAGTTTGCAGCTCAAACTGCTGGGAATATTGTCAACACATTATCACAAATGGAAAAGTGTTGTAAAAATCTCGCTCTGCTGAGAATTTGTGCTAAAACCTGCTATAGAAGTCACAGGACTCTCAGTATATTAAAACTCATAAAAAACGGCATTGAGTTCAATGTTAAAATAAAGAAAAGGTAGTAAATCTTATCTAATACTACAGAACTGATTTTTTTTTTAAACACGTAGGACATTGCTTGAATTGATCCTTTAATATTATATTTTTCTCGTTTATACAGTATATTGGTCCCGTTAATTGGCTTAATAATTTATCTACAGTTAGCTGTTAATACCTTTGTTTAATTTAGAATGCTCCTAATGTAGAGGTACATCAGGGTCTAATAAGTGGTTCCTATTTCTTTTTTGAATCAATATTATCCTAAACTTAATTATCTCTTGATAACATAATATAAAACGAGATGATTTTCCTATACATAAACTACCTGTTTCAGTCTTGCCCGACTAACACCCTTATCTAGTTCAGGGATGCTTCTTTTCCAGTATTTTATCCCTTTTGGATCTCTGCCAAAATGCAATCTTGTAAAAATGTGCCTTTATCCAACTTATTAAGGGGAAGATTTACGAGTCATATCTCTTTCATGTTATACACAGTGCTCTGTTATGATGTAATCCAGCGATGTCTATACTATACCGCTTCTGTTTTTAATGGGTTGTTTCCTTGTGCATCTGTTCAGCTTCTGTTTCCGTTAAGTAACAGCAAGTAACTCCATTTACTTTTTCATTTTTTCATTGATAATGGGCATTTATGACCATTCCAGTCATCAAAATATCTTGGTTGTTACCTGTATGTACCCTCCTATGTATAATTGTGAATTATGTCAATAAATATATATACATAAAAAACGTCTTTTGAATAAAATGCAAAATGTATAATGTGTGCAGAGGTTCGTTAAGTCAGATTGCAAACTGGCGTTAGTTTCCCTGAGTTTAAAGCAGCAGTCCAAGCTGCCGTTTTATTTTTAATTTGATTTGTCCCCTTTAATATGTGCATTAATTCAATCCACACAATGATAAGTAATTAGCTAAGTTGCCGATCGATTGGTTCTCCTGTGATCGATTGGCGAAGATTTGGCTCAGGGGTTCACTAAATGGCTGTCAGTGCAGCAGAAGAGGACCAAAGATGCAAAGTTCTGTGGGGAAGATCATGTGAAAAGGCAGTCACTAGATACAATTGGTGCACTGCTAGGAGAGGGAGTGGCTCAGTGACAGACACTGAGAGTTTGAAGCAGGGGAGCCTGGTTCAATTCCCGGTGTCGGCTCATTGTGACCTTGGGCAAGTCACTTCATCTCCCTGTGCCTCAGGCACCAAAAAACATAGATTGTAAGCTCCACGAGGCAGGGACCTGAGCCTGCAAAATGTCTCCATACAGCTAATCACATGCAAAAAAACATTGTCTTTTGGGACCCTCATTAGAATATAGCTAACACTGCAGTAGCCAGCTCACATCGGGATTCCCGGGGTTCACTTAATGGCTGCCTTTCAGTTTCTATCAATCTTTTAGTTACTAAGGTAACATTATCTATTGTTACAGTTTGCAGCTTAAACTGCTGGGAATATTGGCAACACATTATCACAAACAGGAAAATGTTGCATATATCTTGGCCTGCAACACATTCAAAACTCTTATTACACTAACACTTTTGGATTTTGGCGTTGGAAATGATTTCATTTAATAGTATTTAGTAATATACTTACTTTATTCGCTTGTAAGCATGAAGACTAATTCACACATGGAACTTTATTTCCTTCTTTGGTAAAAATCCATAACATTTTGGTTGTATAATAATAATAGCATGTTCCTGTATATCGTCGCTTGTTTTACGTAGCACTTGACAGACATTTTGCAGACACTGGTCCCTGCCCCGCAGAGCTCACAATCTATTTTTTGGTGCCTGAGGCACAAGGAGGTAAAGTGACTTGCCCAAGGTCACAAGGAGCCGACACCAGGAATTGAACCAGGCTCCCCTGCTGCAAACTCAGTCAGTGTCTTTACTCACTGAGCCGCTCCTTTTCCCTGTATGAAAAAAAAAGATTATATTGATTTACAAGAATTGCATTAAACCAAGTTTGAAACAGTATAGTAAATTGTCCTTCGAATCTATCGGGGTTATTTGTTAAACTGCGAAACTATTGCACTGAAACTCCCATTGAAGTCAAAGGGATCGATAACCCCCTATGTGTTGATGCTCTGCTGTGTGTCCCTTGTACGTACAATTATCTGCACTGAAGAAGAGTGTAAAATTGTAATCCCATTGATTCAACAGATTCATTCGACTTGGATTCCAGCAACATAACGAGGTAATGATCATTATGATAGCAATACCCTCTTGGGATCCTCTCATGATGGCCAGTAATTAAATATAATGTCCAAGCCATCCTCTCGTACATTTGTCCAATATTTCAAGAACGTGTTGTTTTTCAAGGAAGGATCAATTAAAAAGAAAGGTAATGTGATTTCATAAGATTTTATGTCAAGCGACTGACGTTGAGTGCACAAGAAACCAATGGAGATGGTCAATGAGAATTAGATGCCAACAAATGAAGCCTAAATTACAGGAACATACGTCTACAGACAATGTTTTATTCCTGGTTTCCTGCACTAAACTGCAGGGAACATATTGATGTTCTTGTTGTGGTAGTAAATTAAGCTGCTAGGACGAATCTAAAAGAATAACATGTCAGCCCACTTACAGTTATTAGCTATGTACTTGTTTATTCTTCGACGGCGAGCTGTACATTTCATTCAGGGCTAGCAAAACTTTACAATGACAAATGTAAAACCTGATCTATCAAAATAGTTTGCAAAATTAAGAACCATTTCTACATCATGTTCCTCTCAGGTCTTAGCTTGCATCTCTTATTCACAAAAGTGAAGTGCTTCCTAAGAACATACGTTGGGATGAGCGGAACAACCAACGAGGCTGAGGTGCTGACTGGTACTCTGCGGATGGCTCGCCATCATACTGTATATAAATAAATAATACAAATAAATGCCAAGAAAACGTAGGTTAGATTGGTATGTTGGTTCAGTGTTTCCTTTGTCTCAGTAGAATAAGATTACTACAAACCCTAGAACGCCTTGAAACCACACACACAAAAAAATTACTGCACCAACCTGTTCCAGTGACAATGTACAACTACACTACAAATACATATAAACAGCATTCTGGCCAAGTACATTCTCCTTATTGAATTATTTCCAACTCATCTACTCTTCCACTGTCCAAGTTTGGCCCACAAACAGCTATCCCACACATCCAAACCACATGTATATGTTGTCCTGACTATAATCTCAATTAGAATGATCTGAACTTGCCCAGTACAGCTCTGCGTATGTTAGCAGCATGGTTGTAAAGTAGGAGTGGGATGAGGTGTTATATGGAGATCAGGCTGTTGCTCATATAACATACATGTATGGCAGGGGTCTCAAACTCAGTCCTCCAGGGCCACAAACAGGCCAGTTTTTATGGATATCCCTAGAAAAGCAGAGATGTGCTAAGTTTAAAGGCCTCTGAAACAGCGACGTGGTTAAGACTTACCCAATACATTTTCTTTTTTTTAAGGGATTTCTGATTTAAGATACAGAAAGATGATGAGGGACTCATCAAGATCCGAAAATCACTGGAGATCAATGCGTGTGCTCTGCTGGCAGAGACATGATAGATAGCCGGAGACGGTGAGCAGCACACAATCCCTCGCATACAATTACTGGCTTCTCTCTAAATCCTAACGTCTCCCTAAGCCAAATAAAGCTAACTTCTTACTGAGAGAGAACTTTTGCAGCACCTGCCATGGATCAAAGGGAAGCCGAGGATTTAAATAAATACATCTTAAGTTAGAAGGTACGGTTTCATATATTCTCTGGTCACATTAAAAGAGGCCTCTGAACACTTTCCAACTCAATCAGTTATATTCCGTTCCTCTGCCTGTGCTCGGGAGCCGGAATAAAGAACATTAGTCCCTAAGCTCTGAATCATGAAATATGTTCTACGTGAGTTTTAGAGAATGTACAGTAGCTTTAGGCTATCATTCCAATGGATCATTTGAGACCTGATGTGTCGTATCTGCAGTACTGTATGTATTCTTTACAGGGCAAATCATTTTAACCAAGTTTCCCAGGAAGGGCAAAATATTCCTGTTGTTTTAAACGCTTCCATCTTGTATCCATCAGTATTTAGAATGAATCAGGTATTTTGTGTAGATAGAGTCAGTGTCCAGCTCTCCTCAGGACTAACTAACCAGCAAAGTGAAAGAACTCACACATGTAGCGCATAAAAGTGTTCAGTACAGTATGCACATTTAGTGTATATACTGTAGGACTGAAGGAGCGGCTCAGTGAGTACAGACACTGACTGTAAGTCTTAAACAATGACATTGAGTTTGAGTCAGTTCAACCTGGTTCAATTCCCTGTTACATTGGACTCTTTGTGACCTTGGGCAAGTCACTTAATCTCCCTGTGCCTCAGGCACCAAAAACATACATTGTAAGCTCAATAGGGCAGGAACCTGTGCCTGCAAAATTATAAGTACAACGCTACGTACACTGTCAGGGATTTACATGCAAAAACATTATTATTATTATTATGTACGTGACACTAGCAATACAGGGATTAATAACATAACAAGTGCATCAAACATACAAGCACATGATAGGGAGAGTTTTCAATCTACATAAGGCTATTCATAAAAGTCTGCCGCAACCATGCTGTATAAAAGGAAACATTTCAGTGACAGCAATGTGAGTTTCCTCTATGATAAAGCTGCTGGCTTCTTAAATGAAACTTAAAAAGTTAGAATGTATTTAAATAAATGTTTAATTATAAAGCCACTGTTTAATGATGCGAGAAGGTGTTCAGAGCCAGAGGCTAATGTTCTGTAAGTATAGGTATATATTGATCACTTTAATAGCCTGCCAAAGTAAATGCTTTTTCTCTTCTCTCTTCCCGTAGTAACAATAACCCAAATAAATGACTTGGATTTATGGCACGGTTGGCAAAATCTGTGATGCCATAATCAAAGTATTGGACTAAATGGAGCACATGGTACATCAAGCAATCTGATTGGTTGGTGTCCCTACGACACGTTTTCTGCTATGGCCCTATGCACTATAAAAGGCCAGGAACATTGCAGGAGAGCGGAAGTCGTTAAGGAGGCCGCGTCCGATGGCTGGAGATTAAAGAAGACAGGAGATGTCTTTAAAGAAGAAAAGAAGCAGGAAATACTCACAGAAGGATATTCTTCTATCAACATAGGATCCAGGGCTTTGTTCAATAAATATATGTACATCTGTTTAGCTGCTATTTCTATATATTTAGTGATTTCCCCCCCCCCCCCGTGTTTTTGATAAGTGACGCACAACGTCTCCCAGGTGCAAAACTTGTACTAACAAAGCAACGTCAAAACAAAGAAACAAGTCACTGAGCGCTTTACTGTGTCTTTTTCCAAATATGTTTTTTGGAAGGTTTGCCGCTTTAAAAAGTATATCGCAGGGGCGGCCAACCCCAGTCCTTCAAGACCCCCACAACAGTCTTTGACTGAGCCACTGATTGAGTCACCTGTGCTGAAGCAGGGAGATCCTGACATCTTGGTGGCCCTTGAGGACTGGAGTTGGCCCCCCTGGTGTATCCCTTCTCCCACACCGGCCGCCCCATCATTATAACCCATAAATATCCGGAACCGGGGACACAGATAAGAAGTGGAATGAGGATTCTGCGCTAGCCACCAGTTATCCCGGAGCACGCCTAATTATTAAGCCCCAATCTGGGTGTGCCGCTCCAGTAAGGGGTTGGGCATCTTAAGCAGGTTGCTAGTCGTAGAAGTAACGCGTTCAGTGCCACTGCTGCGCGATGCGTCGCTGGCGTCTCTGGCACTGACGTGGTTAATCCAAATGCGGCTTGTTGGAGATTTGTGACCGTCGTAAAATACACGGGGAAAAAGTGATGGGACCCAGATGCAGAATTTTATAGGTCTCATTATAATATGTGCAAGTGGTAACTGGTCCTCCCATCCCCCCCCCCCAACCCCCAACACCCAGCTTCCCCAAATCATAACCAGACGCGCAAAGGGGGGAGGGGGTGGCAAGGGTGGAAAACTATAATGCACGTTTAAAATACCTCTGTCTATATTCACTGAAGTGTCGATATAGCTGCGTTATATTTCGCCGTAATGAAAAAAATGGGATTTGGCCTCAAATACTAAATCAGCTGCATTAAAAATAAAATGGACAGATCGATCCTGTTTTACCACCAGCAATATGGATTTAGTGAGCAGGTCAGTAAATCAAATTGGGGTTAGACACTGATAAAAAAACACCTTTTTATTTTATCAACCTTTGTGAATCTACTGAAGAGCATTGGTCCTTGTTCAATAGGCTATAACGCTGCTTCCCTGTGCAAGTGAAGATATCAGCCCCAATCAAATGAATGGGCCTAAAACCTTCTCACGCGCAGGGAAAGAACGTCCCAGAATATTGAATAAGGAGCTCGGTGGCAGAAGACTGCAGCGGATCCCTTGATGCACAGACCCCACGACCTCTGACTCAGACTGTATGGGTCTTGCTGAGGCTCGTTAGGCCCAGAAGTAATTAGCTCAGTAATAATTGTCAATCTATGTTTAGTTTATTTGCTGCCACCCTGCACGATTTAGAAGTGGCACCTACTGTATGTGTATATGGCTCTCTCTCAAAGCAGCCTGTTCATTTCCAGCAGGGCTGCGGCAGAAGATCTGCTTTCCCAAACATGCTGGTGTGTTGTGAGTAGGGGACCATGGATGATGGATGCTGGTGAGGGGGTTGTACAATGACAGAAAGGCTAAGGAGCCACAAGGCTAATAGACACATTACCTAACACGACCTTCCACTCTGCAAAGCTGGTGTCACTTCCAGTTTAATTGTGTTGTCAGTGCTGACACCTCCTGCTCCTTCATTTCCATTATGATGGCTTTCTTTCCCTCTGTCCCTGCAGACGTTTGAGGACCCTCCCAACTACGTAACTAGTGCAAAGCCAAACAGCACCAGGGAGATCAAGAAAGACATCCCATTGACCTTCACTTGGATTTTTTTTCCCCTTTTGATGAATCGGGGGCTGTTTTCTACCCAAGTTTTGCTGTCGGCGCATTTAAACCAGGAACGTGTTGCGATCCGCTCAGGTGTTGCAGGGGGGTAAGCGTGACTTATTCAGGTTGTGATATACATTTTATCAGCATGCATGTTTATCAATAACAATATTAGTGAACAAAGTAATACAACGGAATAAAAGAACTTTACTTGAGCCCATGGACCAAAATGGGGTCGTTTTTCCGCTGCTGCTGCTTCTAACATGGAGCGATCTATCTTTCATTCTCTCCATGGAGATATCTCCATTCTTATACAGAATAGAAGTGTTCAGATATACATATGGTCAGTGGTCGAAAAATCACCAAAAAATCTACTCGCTGAACAAAATAATCTACTCGCCACCTTGTACCACACGTGTGCTGCTTGGGCCAATAGGAGCTCGCCACGATGTTAAATCCACTCGCCCGGGGCGTGCAAATGTATAGGTTTGTCGAACACTGCATATGGTATATTCAAAAGACATTTATTTCAAGGCATAGGGTATTGAAAATAAGAGGTTACACTCTATGGAAGATATCAGAACTCTGTTTCCTCCCAGAGTGACTCAAACAAGTTATTTGGGGTCAGGGCAACCTACTTTCTGTGTGATAAAGAATGAATGGATTCCTGGAACAGAACATGGTGATTCAAGGAATACCATGTCAAGTATCAGTTAATCACATTGGTAAGTCACTACGACCCTGCTAATGTATTATAGAACATAAAGGTCTTGACCTGTACATAGCAAAGTAATGTTTGCCTGAGCACTAATGGAAATACAATGCATCAGACATATGGTATTTTTCTGAGTCCTTTCTTTAATAAAAAATAAAGGTTTTTTTTTTTTTATTCATTATTAACTTTAGTAGTAGGCAGCATGTTTATCTAAAGAATAGAATTGGGGAGAGGAGAGAGAAGATGAGAAACTCAGGTGGAGTCCAGTATAGCTGTGCAAGATGGAGGTACATATATTATATTTACAAAAGACCACCCTTTGGCTCGGAAATTGTCCAGCTTTATTAAAATGTGTAAATCAAAATATTAAAGCAGGATTTCAACTTTAAACGCAGCGATTTTGCCTCTTGGGGGAGGGGGGGAGGGGGGAATGAAATGTCTGTAATTCCTGTTTCATTTTCTATTACTCCCAGAATTATTATTATTATTTTTTTTTGCAGAAGGAAATGAAAATCCTCTAAATCTAACACACATTGGTGACTGTGCGTGTGCTGTAACTCTCCCCGAGCTCGCAGGCAGGAGGGGGCCTTAGCTCCGATCTGAATCAGGGTCATCACAGCCAGCGCTGGAATCGGGGGCCCCATCCTTCTATATAAAAAAAAAATGGTAAAACTCATTACATGCCACGTTAAAGAAAGGTGTGTGATATATTTATCGTCTAAGAACACAGAGGTTATTATTATTTTAAATGTATATATATATATATATATATATAAAGCCAAGTATATCATTGGGGTCCGAGCTTTCGCAGGGGTGTAAGAAATCCGGCACATTGGGTGGGCCATGTGGTTCTTACCTGCTGTCAAATCCATGTTTCTATCACAGACCCCTTGTTCTTGAAAAGAGACGTGTACGTTTAGGTCTGCCAATAATAAACTAGTTTGCCACCACACTTTGACCACAGATCCCCCCCCAAGGGAATTTCTGCTGATATCTCCATTAGGCTGTGTGATGGAACACTTTATTTTTACTGGAAAATCGAAGGCCCGCTAGTTTCTTATTTACAATATAATGTTTTTTGTACCCCAATAACTGAGGCTACGAGGGCTGTCACTCACTAATAACCCTGAGATCTTGAGCACCTTTTTCAGGGATAGTACTGCAGAAATTGCAGACAGTTATAATAAAGTAAAAGAGTTTATTAACTGCTAAAGGTGCTGTCTGTGGAGTTATAATTTGTAGCAACTCAAAGGTTGTTGAGATCCAGACCAGAACTTGGCTCTCGTGGGAATGATACTCTGCCCAGCAACCGCAGCCACCAAATACAGATCTTATAATTTGATTAAACACATTATTAAGCAAATCAGCATAAACATATACAGTACTTCAACTTATTTATAGAACATCACAAAAAGGTGAAAGAGTATTTTGAGCTCAGGAAAGAGACCGCAAAATATTGTCAAACATTAAAAAAAAAAACTGTCATGCCCTGCTCTCCCCATACCCACAAACTGCTATACCCTGCAGTGCCCTGCTCTCCCCATGCCCACAAACTGCTATACCCTGCAGTGCCCTGCTCTCCCCATACCCACAAACTGCTATACCCTGCAGTGCCCTGCTCTCCCCATGCCCACAAACTGCTATACCCTGCAGTGCCCTGCTCTCCCCATACCCACAAACTGCTATACCCTGCAGTGCCCTGCTCTCCCCATACCCACAAACTGCTATACCCTGCAGTGCCCTGCTCTCCCCATACCCACAAACTGCTATACCCTGCAGTGCCCTGCTCTCCCCATACCCACAAACTGCTATACCCTGCAGTGCCCTGCTCTCCCCATACCCACAAACTGCTATACCCTGCAGTGCCCTGCTCTCCCCATACCCACAAACTGCTATACCCTGCAGTGCCCTGCTCTCCCCATACCCACAAAGTCCCATACCCTGCAGTGCCCTGCTCTTCCCATACCCACAAAGTCCCATCCCCTGGATGAAAGGTAGTGAATATCCAGCCCTTTCAGGATGGAAATACTATATCATATCTTCAGTGGTTATGCCACCAACATGACCCCTAATCTATATAACGTGGCAGGGGCACTGCCCTGATGAGCTGATGCTGCGGTCACTCTGGACAATGGTCCTCCATGTAAACACACTGGGAGAATGATCCTCTGTCCAGCTCCTTCTATTAGAAAGGTCTACAAAGTCGGTGGGGCTTATGTCTCTACTGATAAGGCCAGGAGTCTAACTCAGGAACACTACCTCTCTACTAGGAGACCTAGCTGGATGTTACCCAGATTTGCTCTGTACGCGAGTGGGTTTGCAGCTGACAGCAATCCAGTCTCCCAACTCAAGCTGATGCTGAAGTTTTTTAAGGGGAAGCTTTCAAACCTTGGAAAGGGATTGCTGTTAAGTCCACATGTGTCAATTCCCAACCTCAGGCACAGAGAGAGTTCTAGAAAGAGTCACTGCCTTTTATATACCTGACCTCTGGAGCAAGGCAGGATGGTAGAGGAGGAGGATGGCGGGGAGGAGCTGACTTCCGGTATCTGCTGCTGCTTCAGCAACTTTGTGGCATCCTGAGCCGGTCAGTTGAGATCCCGAACCTGCCTGCTACCTATCTGCTTGGACCCAAGGAACTTCTTGTGAGTAGTACTCCAATATTACTCCATGACGACAAAGAGTTCCTTTGGTGTCCGTTCCTGTTTTTTATCTAAAAGTCAATGACGAACGACCTTCTCGAACGGATGGAACTCAACTGCTCTGTTAACTGTTAAACAAACTGCTCAGAAATACTGAACTTATGGGAGCAGGTGGGCAGATCCTTCTCACCCTCTCTCCCACCCCCCCCCCCTCCTCCTCATCCCCTTTCTCCCCTCTCATCTCCTCTCTCCCCTCTCATCTCCTCTCTCCCCTCCTCCTCCCTTATCCCTCTCCTCCTCTCACCCCCTCACAATAAACGTCAATAGACGCATGCTGCATATGCATTTGTTAATATTGTTTAAATTCCCCATGCTTAGTTTTGCACCTTAATTCTTTTCCCCATAGACTATAAAGTGTCTGTAGAACTGCAGTATTATAGCGACCAGAAGACAGTAGGACGGGGATGAGAGAAGCATGAATGCACTAAAATCTCAATGGGACATGGAGCAATGTTAGCAGTTGGTGACTTATTAAATGTAACGGCTGCACTTTGGACCTGTCAGACTACAGATGATGAAATTAGGTCACCTCCTGTGTATAAAGGCTCACAGGGAAGAAGGAAAACATCCTCTAGACCCTGCACCGGGCCTCTCAGGACCCGGCACTCTGGATCAGCCAGCACCATGGCCCTGCAGCTCGGGAATTGCAAAATCATCCTTATAATAATGAAAGCACTGATATTGTGAACATGGCACAGCTAATGGTATTTGTTAGATACTGTTATGAAGGGGAAATCCTAGTAGAAATGTTGTTCTGCAAATCACTTGAAGGACGCACTATGGGAGAAGATATCTTCACTATTGTGGATGATATTTTTAAAGCCAATGATCTGCTCTGCGCAATCGGGATTGTGAGGGCAGCCATTTTGTGCTGTGCAGCGCGCATGCACAGTGGAGGAGGCGGCGGCCATCTTAGGATAGCTCCCCATATGCAGCCGCGGGCCTACAAGTCCCAGAATCCCTAGAGGGAGGGACTACCCACATGGGACTGCCCCAGCCAATGGGATTGGAGCAGTGAGAGGAACAGGATATCGAGTCCGTCCTGATGGAGGAGACAAAGGAGAAGGTAGTGTACAGGGAGCAGTGCTTCCTGGGCTAGGCCTAGACTTTGCCCCTAGGCCCCAGTTAGGTTCCTGTGAGGGTTTATCCCGCCAATGATGGGATCCCTCATAGGTGGAGGCGCTGCACGCAAGGAGAAATAGCTCACCCCAGGATTCCAGAGGTGGAGGCTTAGGCCTCCTGTGAGCAGACAGGTACAGCAGTACACGTTGTTGCACGCATAGTTCCCTTAGGCATCGGGAAAGGGGGCTACATGTAATTCACACATTGTATGATACACCCTGAAGCTCTTGCTGCAAAAAACCTCGAGCCCGAAGCAAACAAAGTTTTTAATGATGCACTAAAAATAGTGAATTTTATTAAAGCTCGACCTTTGCAGATCAGATTATTTTCCATTTTCTGTAATGAAAGGGCTCACAATATGATAACCTCCTTTTGCATACGGGAGTTAGATGGTTATCACGGGGAAAGATTCTTCGCTGAGTCTTTGAGCTCCAACTTTAGCTTACGGATCATAACCAACACTTTGGAGCAAAAATTCTGCCATGGGAGCCGGCTTCTAATTTTGTGTCACCTCAGGGATATCTTTGAATGAACGACCTGAATTCATCACTACAAGGGGAAAAAATCATCATATTTTAATAATGGGTGATAAGATTTCTGCTTTTTTTTAAAATATTTTTTTACCAAAGCTCACACTCTGGAAGCATAAATACAAAACAGGATCTTGCAAAATGTTTCAATGTCTCAGCGAATTCTTCGAAGTCTCTAATATTAATCGAAGTCAGATTGATTCTGTTATAAAAACCCACCTTGAAAATCTCCACCAGAACCTCTGAGAAGTTCCGGGACTTACACACAGGAGAAAGTGACTTGATTCAGGATACTTTGGAAGCGGATTTAGGAAGCACCCACCTACCAATTATTGAGCAAGAAAAGTTGGTAGAGTTATCAAAGCGACTCCCCATTGAAATGGAATTCAAAGCGAAAAGCCTTACAAGTTTTGGGGTCTGCACGAAGAAAGGATTTCCAGATATTTCTGCAAAGGATATTGAAGTGTTTTGCTTCATCTTACCTGTCTGAAGCTACTTTCTGCAAATTAACTACTTTAAAAAGCAACATTCATGCCCGTCTGGATGTGGAACCAGAGCTCAGAGTAGCAGACCTGTCTGAGACGTGTGAAAAACACCAGGAGGGGCGTCCTTACTGCCGGGTCTCAGGCTCATCCGTCCCATTAAAGCAGCAATACTACATTCCCCCTTTTTTTTGTTAGTTTGCTATGTAAAGCATGTTACAATGTTTAATAATACAGTTTTACCTAAGCTGTCAGTGGATTGGTGCTCCTGTTATAATCATTATTGAATTTTTAATGCAGTGTTATTCAATGGGGGTTCCCCAGGCAGCCCTAAAGGGTTCCCTGCAATTTTCAGGTCATTTAAAAATTGTATCAAATACAGAAGAATTTGCAATGCATCAGATCTCAGAAACACTATTAGAGAGGGTTGGGGTTCTTTACAATGCATCTGATCTCAGACGCGCTATTAGAGAGGGTTGGGGTTCTTTACAATGCATCTGATATCAGACGCGCTATTAGAGAGGGTTGGGGTTCCTTACAATGCATCTGATATCAGATGCGCTATTAGAGAGGGTTGGGGTTCCTTACAATGCATCTGATCTCAGATGCGCTACTAGAGAGGGTTGGGGTTCCTTACAATGTATCTGATTTCAGACGTGCAATTAGAGAGGGTTGGGGTTCCTTACAATGCATCTGATCTCAGACGCGGTATAAGAGAGGGTTGGGGTTCCTTACAATGCATCTGATCTCACACGTGCTATTAGAGAGGGTTGGGGTTCCTTACAATGCATCTGATCTCAGACGCGCTATTAGAGAGGGTTGGGGTTCCTTACAATGCATCTGATATCAGACGCGCTATTAGAGGGGGTTGGGGTTCCTTACAATGCATCTGATCTCAGACGCGCTATTAGAGAGGGTTGGGGTTCCTTACAATGCATCTGATCTCAGACACGCTATTAGAGAGGGTTGGGGTTCCTTACAATGCATCAGATCTCAAACGCGCTATTAGAGAGGTTTGAGGTTCCTTACAATGCATCTGATATTAGACGCGCTATTACAGAGGGTTGGGGTTCCTTAGAATGCATCTGATCTCAGACGCGCTATTAGAGAGGGTTGGGGTTCCTTACAATGCATCTGATCTCAGACGCGCTATTAGAGAGGGTTGGGGTTCCTTAGAACGCATCTGATCTCAGATGCGCTATTAGAGAGGGTTGGGGTTCCTTACAATGTATCTGATCTCAGACGCGCTATTAGAGAGGGTTGGGGTTCCTTAACATGCATCTGATCTCAGACGCGCTATTAGAGAGAGTTGGGGTTCCTTACAATGCATCTGATCTCAGACGTGCAATTAGAGAGGGTTGGGGTTCCTTACAATGTATCTGATCTCAGACGTGCAATTAGAGAGGGTTGGGGTTCCTTACAATGCATCTGATCTCATACGCGCTATTAGAGAGGGTTGGGGTTCCTTACAATGCATCTGATCTCACACGCGCTATTAGAGACGGTCGGGTTCCGCAAAATATCACAATATAATTATATGGTTCCTTAGCCAAAACAAGGTTGGAAAGCACGGGTTTAATGTAATGACTGCCCCTGAATCAAGTTCTTCTCTTGGGAAGATCATGTGACCAGGCAGTCACCATATACACTTGAGCTCATGCACTGCAGGGAAGAGGGCACCACTAATATCACGCATGAAAAGGGGGGCTCGGCATAAAAAGTGTTCTTACCCCTGCGGCTTAGAGCATCATGGGAAGTGTCATTTTTCCTGGGCATATCAGATGAGAAAACACACATACAGTACTTTCAAAACCCTAGAGGATATTACAACAACATACAAATTCAACTTTCTTTGTGAAGCATAAAAATAAAAGTCTGCGTGGCATATTGTTTTAGAGTGGTATTTTTAGCCGAAGTGTCATTAAATACATTAAAGGTGTTTTCGGGTGTTTTTTTCCCCCCCCTGTCTGCCAAGTGGCATTACTTCACTCTATCCACTTACACCCTTGCCCCCAAAATGCAAGTCACGCAAAGACAGCCTGCAATTAGCAGTAAGATTGTGTGGGGGACAGCTATATATTAGCTCACTATGCTGCATGTTATATTATGACTTCCCACCACAAGATGGAGGTCAGAAAGGTGTGTTGCCTAGAAACTGTGTTGGCATTGCTGCCTTCAGCCAGTGGCGTGCTGGAATTTCTATTCCGTTAAGAACTTTTACAATGTATACCAGAGAATGAGATCAAGCCTTTTCCTCCCACTGTGGCTCAGACGTTGTCACTGTACTGTTGCAAGAAAGATACAATACAATAGTGATATAAGGATCTTTATTTTATTTTTATTTATTTTTTTATAAACAGGCGACTTTTTTCTAACGCCAACGAATTTGCCAAAAGTCCAAACTTGCGCAGAAACAGCATTTTCGCAGCGGATTCGTATTTTGGCAAAACAAATGTGCGCACCTCTGGTGATATCTCGTAAATCGAAGTCAGATGCACCAAGTTTTACTTCAATACTACGCCAGGCGGCCAACTGAAACACATTAGGATCGTATGAGTGCGGGAAGACTTTATGAGATGAATACTGTAGGTACAGAGGCCATTTTGGATCTGTCAATTTATAAGACCTGGCAGTATAGAATTTAGGGATCATATGAATGCTGCTTCTGTGAAGCCTGTGCCTTTATGGAGACAGCTAAGATATTTTCTTGACCACTCCAAAACACATAAATATATTATCAAAGTTGTATACATTGTTTAACTAAACGAGTCATTTAAGTTCTTCTATATCCCTGTAATATCACTTAGTAGGGTTGCCTGGTGGCTTCCCCAAAAATACTGGACACAATGGAGGAAGATGCGAGACACACACACACGCTCACTGGCACTCACTGTTTCCTCCTCTCCTTGGCCCCACTTTCATACTCCTGACACCTCCTCCTGATTGGCTTCTGCTGTGTAATGCAGCCAATCAGGATAGAGGAAGCTGCCCAGCCCCCTAGCAGCAGCTCTGCTCTTTCCCTGCTCGGGGAAATCCCACGGCCCCCCCAAGCCGGGTTGAGTCACTATGATAAGAGAGGTCATACTGAACACATACATGTCCAGTATTACCTGTCATTTTTTTACTGGACAGAGTGTCCAAATACAGGACAGTCCGGTTCAACACTGGACACCTGGCGACCCTATCACTTAGGTGGGATGACTTTTGGAGAACGGAGGCGAAGGTTGCATGAACAGTATTAAAAATGTGTCAAATGATTTATCCCAGGGTAAGACTCTCACTCGTGTAGCCAGGCCATCCTTAAAATTACACAAAGGATCCCCTAAAATCGGAGAACCTTTGTAATTGAGAATGTATCCTTGGGTATATGGAGGAGGAGACTTCAAGAAACATCTATCACAAAGGGGACATTGAAAATCCACCAATCTGAAATCTGTTGCTCCACCTTGACTCAATGCGGAGTTAGAATTGACAGGCTTATACAAGGGATCTATTATATTGTATATATTGTATGTGTACATTTATTGTTCATTTCTTATTTTTCACGTTTAATGGCATGACTACTGGAGTCGTTAATCCTTCGGTATTGCGACTGCACCCCGGAAGACAGTAAGTTTTGCAGCATCTGCATATTACACACATGTATATCCCCACAATGATACATACTGATGCAATTTGTGTTGAATTGGTGGTCGATATCAGCCGTTATTTTAAAACGTTTTTATTTGATTCATTGTTTTGGGGTAATAACGCTGGTATTTATATGTTTGTAGTGATGTCTACTGAGTGTCCGTAATGGGAGGTTTATGTCTCAACTTTTGAGACTTTCTTTCTTTATGTAAAAACCCCACGTTGTGAGCACATAGACACGTCTCAGACAGGTCTGCAACCCTGATTTCCCCAGTATCTCCCAGCATGCAATGCTCCCGCTGCAGCCAGGGATTCTGGGTAATGGCATGCAAATGAGCACATTTGCTTCTTCTTTCCCAATTTCTTAGTGTAGGAAGGAGCGCGTGTCAGTCTCCGTGTGTGACTCTGTGACTGTATGACTGTGTGTGATTGTGTGTGATTGTGTGTGATTGTGTGTGACTATGTGTTCCACTTACTAAATGTAATGCTGCGTCCATGCTCCCGAAGACCGCGCGGAAGTGTGTGCGCGCGCGCGGCGCGATCACAATGCCTTAAGGCAATGATTGCAGCCATGGTCCGCGCGTGCGACAGCGCTAGGGGGCGCGAGGAAGCAATGAAATGTGATTCCACGGCACGACGGCCGGATCACGTGAGCGGTTCGCCCAACGAGGGCGAAACAGCTCCGTGACGTCATGGCCGCGCCCCCCGACACGCCCCACCCGTCGCGTCTAGCCTGGGCAGAAAACGCTCCTGCTACACGCGGGAGATGTCACGCACGCGCACGCCTCCGCGAGGTCTTCGGGAGCATGGATGCAGCCTTAGGTGTAATAGGGGCCCCAAATATGGCTCTTGAAATAATCATTTGACAAAGTAAGCTCAGCATTATCCTTAATATATACACTACAGAGCCATGCGATGTACTGAACTTCTGCACTTCCACTGTTTCCTCCTGTTTCTGTGCGCCTCACATCATCCCATTAGGTTGTAACCTCATCCCATTGTGCTTTTACAGTGCACTCAGCTTTACATTGTCCGTATGCTCCCAATGTAAAGTGCTATGTACATGGTTGGCGCTGTATCGAACAGCTGTGCTGCTACTTTGAGTCTTTGTCTTGCGAGTACCTGAGAGCATCTGGACGCAAGATGCTGCACGGGGAGAGAAAATGGAGTGTCTGGTGTATACAAGTAAGAGAGTGCTGCTCAATACTGAGTGCTGTGTAAAAACAGCAACAATAATAATTTTACAGTACTGGGCTCATTCATAGCTAAGTTATTTGCAGTCCCTTCTTTTAAACCATGTAAAAACTGGCATTGAATACATAATTATTACCAAAGTTTGCATGATGTTATTAGAATGTCAGGGTGCGATTATAATTATAAATGCAGAATAAATGACGTATCAGATACATTTTTATCACTTGGCCTGAGGATTAAGAGATCAGAACTCTAAAAAAAAAAACTTGTCCTGAAATATTGTCCTAATACTGTATTAGTCTAAATCACTATTTTTCAACTTTTGTTTTTGGTTAATGAACCCAATAATTAGGGAAGGGAAGTCGGACGAACACTACCAATGAAGTAAGGCTGGAGGCAGGGTGCAGCAAAAAACTTTATTCAGGCATACTAGCCCAGGTAAAAACACGAGGAGGATCCTCTGACGCGTTTCGTCTTTGACTTTAATACTGTATTAGTCTAAATCACTATTTTTCAACTTTTTTTTTTTGGTTAATAAACCCAATAATTATATTGTGAAATTCTGAGGAACCCCAATCGTCTCTAATAGCGCGTCTGAGATCAGATACATTGTAAGGAACCCCAACCCTCTCTAATAGCACGTCTGAGATCGGATGCATTGTAAGGAACCCCAACCCTCTCTAATAGCGCATCTGAGATCAGATACATTGTAAGGAACCCCAACCCTCTCTAATAGCGCGTCTGAGATCGGATGCATTGTAAGGAACCCCAACCCTCTCTAATAGCGCGTCTGAGATCGGATGCATTGTAAGGAACCCCAACCCTCTCTAATAGCGCGTCTGAGATCAGATGCAGTGTAAGGAACCCCAACCCTCTCTAATAGTGCGTCTGAGATCAGATGCCGTGTAAGGAACCCCAACCCTCTCTAATAGTGCATCTGAGATCAGATGCATTGTAATGATCCCCAACCTTCTATAATAGCGCGCCTGAGGTCAGGTTCATTTTAAATTCTTCACCAATAACAATGAAGTAGCAATATGCTTTTACGACAAAACTATCTATTCACACGGTTAGGATATTAGTTAATTGAACAATGTCTATTGGGAAGCTCGCCCATTGTGTAATAGCGGTGCGTCACACTGAACCCGCGGCTTAAAGCAGCGACCCAAGCGGCTGGTTTATTTATCTACATAGCATTGAAGCAGGGAGTCTGCAAAACTGAACTCCATTCATTTCCACTCCAGGGACCCCCAGATTCTTACCTCCTCACAGGGTGCCACGGGGAGCTCTGGCTAAGCTAGCGGTGGGTCATGTCACGGCGGCTTTCAAAGCTCCCCCGCCCCTCGGGCCAATAGGAAGCTGTAAAATTGGTGCGGCTTCCTACTGGCCCTTTAAACCGAGATACCAGCACCCCCTACGGAGACACGTATCTCAAGAAGCAGGGGGTCCCCAGCGATGAAATGAATTGGGGTCCAGCTCCAAAGACCACCTCGTTTCAATCCTATAACTAAAAAAAACAAATGCAACCTGCAGTTCTGCTTGAAAGGGCATTTGACTATGAAAAGCCCGGATCTCCACGTGTCCTCTCTGTGTGTCCTTCCCTAAGAATACCAGCACCACGGCGTGTGCCGTGTGTGATGTGCCTGCAGCTCTCCTGTGCAACATGAATCATTAAAAGAGTCAGCTTAGAGGAATCAAACTGCTTGCAATTACCACATTAGCATCACTTTGCACATGTCCTTCCGAGCGTGGGGTTTCCGGGCCCCGCGCTTAGGCTGCTGTCACTATTTGTCTTGTTTTCGAATACTCACCAAACCATTACACAGCATATTTGATAGCTACCGCTCATGCAGCTGTTTTCCCCCACACTCTAACTCAGCCGAACGGTAGAGGGAATGACAGGCTCGCTGCCTGCTTGTGTAAGAAGGGTGTACGTACAGGAAGAACAGGAAGAAAAGATGACTGTGTGCTATGCAGATTCCTGGAGAGAGACACGGGGAGAGAGAGAGACACGGGGAGAGAGAGAGACACGGAGAGAGAGTGCGAGACACAGAGAGAGAGAGAGAGACACAGAGAGAGAGAGAGACACGGAGAGAGAGAGACACGGAGAGAGCGAGACACTGAGAGAGAGACACGGAGAGAGAGAGAGACACGGAGAAAGAGAGACACGGAGAGAGAGAGACACGGAGAGAGATACGGAGAGAGAGAGAGATACGGAGAGAGAGAGGAAGACACAGAGAGAGAGAGAGACACAGAGAGAGAGCGCGAGACCAAGAGCGAGAGATAGAGACATGGGGAGAGAGAGAGAGAGACACGGAGAGAGAGATACACAGAGAGAGAGAGACACGGAGAGAGAGCGTGAGACCAAGAGCGAGAGAGAGAGAGAGAGAGAGGAGAATGGCAGCACACACTGAAAAAAAGGCCTCAACAGAGGCGAGTGTGGTGCATGGTAAAGTGTAAATAGTTACAGTCTGTAAGGATCCCTAGAGATCCAATATACAGGCACAGCAAAAGAGATAATCACAAAAAGTGGTTTATTGGGTCCAAAATGAACACATATGCCCGACGTTTCGGTCCCCAGGGGGACCTTCTTCAGGGATAGGGATCCTTACAGATGTGTATACATATTCTTTTTTTTAATCAAATTTCTTCTTCGACATTGGATCACAATGTAAAATTTCACAAATACATAGCAAGCCGGGATTTGTGTTTTTGTTTTCCATACGTGTGCGGCCAATTATTTTCCAACATGTAGGCCCGGACCCCCGTTACCTCCGCTGTCAGGGGCAGGGGCGAGTACCGCTGGAGCCAAGCGACGGACCCACCGGCATTTCTGGAGGGTGGGGGCCGAGCAGGGAGCGCTCCGGTGCACCGCGGCGGGCCGACTGTACAGGGCGCCGCCATGTTGTCCTTCACGCATGCGCAGTATAGCAGCAGCTGCGGAGGTCCTCAGAGAGCTCGCGCATGCGCAGTGGGGGCTCGCGGCGGCCATTACAAGCGCGCGAAGGCACGGCCAATCAGAGGAGGCTATTAGCAGGGACTACAAGTCCCATGAGCCTCAGGAGCGCCCCACATGATGCCAGGGAGCCTATAGGGTTGCAGTATCTCCCTGCTCTGAGGGATTGATACATTTCGTGCGCGGAGCTCACGTTAGTCGGCGCCAGGAGAGTCTAGGGGAAGGAGGTGAGGGTGCAGGGGTCAGTGACCCACTGCACTAGGCCAGCAGCCCCCTAGGACCTACTTAGCCCCTGCACCACTCAGTAGTATTGTGTTATTGCAGGGACAGGCCCTAGGTTAGGGACCCTGCCCCTTTAGTATCAGCAGCACAGTTAGGGACACAGCGGACGCTGCGCTTCCCATTCCGAGGCTTGGGATCAGGCCTACTCCGCTGCGAGAGCGGAATCATCCCTCGGTGGACAGCCAGACTGAGCACCGCGCTGGTGGAGCCGGACGTCGCCCAGGAGGTCGTCGGATCCTTTTTGAAGATCCTTTGAACGTCCAGGTGCAACCGCACTGGACAGGTATTGTTAAATAAGTGCACCACGTACAGAGTACTCACATATAGTGGCAGCGCTGACCACGGGACAAGGGTTATACTGTGGACACGGTGTGGGGGTACACGGGGGTGGGCACGGGGTATACACTCCTAAGTGGGAGTGAATGACATTTGGGACTTTGGTACATGGTGTGGGGTTATCACCCATGGGGAGTAGTGTTACAGAGTGACACAGTTATTGTTGCTGATGCATGTGTAATGTGTTATGGTTTGTTGCTTCATATAGTAAGCGGTTATACGTATACTCCAGTGTATGTGGTTACTATATGCGGGTCCTGTGTGGGGTACATGCTACACTCCTAGAATCCTACACAGGTGGAGGCGCTGTAAGAAAGATCGTTCCAGAGGATTCACCCCAGGTTCCCATCAGCGGAGGCTCAGGCCTCCTGTGAACCTGCAGGTATACGCACCACACCTGGTAACATACAGGTTCTCCCTCACATGCACT
This sequence comes from Ascaphus truei, assembly GCF_040206685.1. NCBI lineage: Eukaryota > Metazoa > Chordata > Amphibia > Anura > Ascaphidae > Ascaphus > Ascaphus truei. The sequence continues at coordinate 12,275,749 of NC_134487.1, forward strand.
CTATCTGCGAATGGGGTAGGGGGAATACCCGTTACATACAGATGGAGTAAGACTTGCAGTCTCTGAGGCGGCGCTGAAATCTGCGGCCTGTGCACGGTTGGTTTCCGGCGCCCGAAAGCAGTACATTTGGCGGACCGGGAGGATTAAAGCAGCGATAATTGCCCCGGGCCAGACAGTCTGTAATTGCTGCACCAAGGAGTCTCATTTTATTGTCATGTAATGTGATTTTATTTTGTTGTAATGTATATTTTTCTATACTTTGGAATAGGACAAAGCGCTATTAGCCAGATTTGACCCATTACTGTGTGGGTGGGGTGTGGGGACTCTTGTTGGGGGGTTTGTGGCTGGCTGTTTTTTATGCGGCGTGCCTACCCCAGCAGAAGTGGCAACCGGCAGCCCCAGCGGAGGTCTGCATCTCAGGAAGCAGGGGGTCCCCGAAGTTTAAATTAATGGGGTTCACCTCTGGAGACCCCTTGCTTCAATACAGTATAGAAAAAAATATTTAAAGGACAGACCGGAGTCTGTAAGAGCTGCTCAGGGAGACACACAGAGAGACAGCTTCTCTCTGGGACTCCTCTGCGCAGATGTTAAGAGACTCGAGCGGGCTTGGTAGGATTAACGCGGCAGTGGTACCTTTTGGAAGCAGGGAGCCCCCGCTGAGTTAATGTTCCAGGGTTGTTTACTGCTTTCTTGGCCGCGATTGAGCCCCGTCCCGGCCATCGTAACCTTTCGCGGTCACAGTGGCGGTAAGTCTTGATACATCTGCAGCTGCATACACCATAAAGGGAGGAGCATACAATTTGTGTATTATATATACTGTGTATATATATATATAGTACAGAATAAATGAGTTCTTCAGTATTAGGTGATACCTTTTTTATTGGACTAACAATTTATGTCATAGGACAAGCTTTCGAGAGTTCTCCTCTCCTCCTCATGTCAGCAATACTGGTTTACAAAAGAATCTATGGCTAACACAGTGTAGGGGAATATATATATATATATATATATATATATATATATATATATATATATATATATATATGTAGCCAGGTCCCTCTTCCGTTGCGGACCCCCCCCCCCCTCCGGGTACTCACTGCGGCCGTTCACGGAGAGGTGTGGGGGCATGTGCGCGCTCAGTGCGCTCTCCTCAGATGCGGACGGTTGCCGGCGATGCGTGTGGCCGGTTGCCGGGGACGCGGTCGCGTTGCGAGGCTCTCGGCGGGCTCCCGATGCAGGGCGCCGCCATTGCTCATTGCCTCGCGCATGCGCCGTAAGACCGAGGCGACGGGAGACACAGAGACAGCTTGCGCATGCGCCGAACAAGCGCGCGAGATGCAGCCAATCACAGGAGGGCTCACAGCAGGTACTACAGATCCCATGAGCCTTAGGGGACCCCACGTGATGCCAGGGAGCCAATCGGGCTACAGTATCTCCCTGCCCACAGATTAGATACATTTCGCGGGGTTTTGCAGCAAGTCAGCCGGCGTCAGGAGCAGCTATGGGAAAGAGGTAGGGTGCAGGAGTCAGTGACTCCCTGCACTAGGCCAGCAGCCCCCTAGGCCCCAGATAGCCCTGAGCCATCAGTAGCTTTGAGTGTTTCAGGGACAGGCCCCAGGTTAGGGACCCTGCCCCTTACTACACAGAGCCAGTTAGGGACACATCGGACGCTGCGCTTCCATCCAGAGGCTTGGGATCAAGCCTGCTTAGCAGAGAGAGCGGAACCGTACCAAGGGTGGACCGCCCTCCCAGATCTTCTCACCGGAGGAACCGGACGTTGTCCTAAAGTCATCTGATCCTTTGCCAAGAGTCTTTAACGCCCAGGTGCCGTCGCACTGGGCAGGTAACGTTACGCACGTGCACACATGAGAGTACTATCACATAGTGGCAGCGCTGACCACGGTACAAGGGGGGGGGGTTATTCTGTGGAAACAGTGTGGGGGTACACGGTGGTGGGTGTGGGGATTATGCAATATCCTTATGCAGTGCTAACCGTTAATGTGTTTAGTGAATGTTATGCTTATATATGCAGTAAAGCAGGTCTGTTTTACAACCGTTTGCTTACCGTGATTGTTTCCTGTGAGGGCCTCCTCCCACTCCATTGGGATCCCTCCCAGGTGGAGGCGTTGCACCACGAGATCGTATTATATGTATGTACCCCAGGCTCCCAAGCGGAGGCTTAGGCTCCTGAGAGCCACACAGGTATACACAGCAGGTAGTAGCGTCTGTATTCACAGGGTATACCCGTTACATATATATGCACATTATTAAGGTTATGGTGGGTAAAAAAAAGTTACAAAAACGCTCCACAGTAAAGCATATAGCAAATGGAAATATTACTGTATGCTCATTTGCATGTCTTAGACAGGTCTGCAACCCCACCTTTCACCATTATCACCCCTCTTCTATTTGCCGGGGGTAGAGGTGTTACACACATATCACCATAGGGAATACAAACTAGTACATTACCCAGGACATCAGGGGTGCCAGTAGAACGGGTGAAGAAATGCAGCGCCATGCGGGTATGGTGAATGAAATGTACTATACTACAGTCCATACAGTAACATCCAACGTTTCGGTTCTCTCAGGGGACCTTCACCAGGCAAAGTGACATACCGAGTATAGGGACCACGACAGTGTCTTATATACAGAAACAGTCCATAAATCTAAAAATGCCGGCTTACAAGTAAAAGCCTTCTTTGTATTGTACATACGTAAAACATGACTTTTTCCGTACCCTTTTCACATTTGAGAATGATACAGTGCATCAAAGCAAACTTTGTGTTTGCACTGCACCAGGCCGAACTGAAGCAAAAAAACACTGCACCATGTTTATCAAAACAAAAAATCTCAGCATATCCAATGGGAGGTGATAATAACGGACAATGTATAGATAGGGTTAAAAATGTGCAAATCTCCACTCTGTGCTCCTGTCAAAGCAGCAGCTAACGATATATTGTGATGTGCTATAAAACAGGAAGGTCTGACACGTCAGATGGTTAAAGGAAAATATTAACAAGAATTAACAAACCTCATTCTGACGGAGTGACCTATTTCATTAGCAGGACACTTAAACGAGGCTTTGATAATGACCCCATTAAGCAACGTGCTGGAATTCTCTCCCCTTTTGTTAATTCCTTCTAGCAGTATTTGGAACGTTGGTCCCATTAGTTGGAAACCCTTGAGCCGTTTTGTCACCTCGGTGGAACCCATGAATCATAGTCGTGATCACCTTGGTGTCCTTCGTCATGCACCGAAACCGCCGATACCAGTCGACTATAATCTAATCTGCCCATTTCGCCATGGCTGACCCTTGGAGGATTCCATTGTGCCTACCTCAAGCTTCTTCTAAACCCACTGTAAGTTGGCTCCACCTTTTCAGAATGTATCTGTGTGCACGTGTGCAGTGGCAGCTACAAGATGTGAAATAAGCCGCTTGCTACTGTATCTTCTCATTTCCCTCACTGGAGTAAAGAGGTACAGTATTTATCTCTCATTCGTGATGTCAGGTATGACCCTGGTAGTATTGTATTGTATGTCTTTATTTATATAGCGCCATAAATATACATAGCGCTTTACAGTAGTAATAAATGTTGTAATCATCTAAATAACAAATAATATAAATAACAGGTCATGGGAATAAGTGCTTCAGACATAAAAGTAACATTAAGGAAGAGGAGTCCCTGCTCCGAGGAGCTTACAATCTAATTGGTAGGTAGGAGAACGTATTGAGATAGTAGGAGGGAATTCTAGTAAGTGCGTCTGCAGGGGGCCAAGCTTTATGTATCATGTGTCCAGGATTATCCAGTGCTATTCATATGCTTCTTTAAGCAGATGTGTCTTAAGGTGGGTCTTAAAGGAGGATAGAGAGGGTGCTGGTCGGGTATTGAGGGGAAAGGCATTCCAGAGGTGCGGGGCAGTCAGTGAGAAAGGTTTAAGGTGGGAGAGGGCTTTAGAAACAAAGGGGGTAGAAAGAAGACATCATTGAGAAGACTGCAAGAGTCGGGATGGTGCATAGCGAGAAATTAGAGCTGAGATGTAAGGAGGGGCAGAGGAGTGTAAAGCTTTAAAAGCGAGGAGGAGAATTGAGTGTGAGATGCGGGATTTGAATGGAAGCCATGAGAGGGATTTTAAGAGGATTTTAAGAGGGGAGACACGGAGACAGATTTAGGAAAGAGTAGAGTGATTCTGGCAGCAGCGTTTAGGATAGATTGTAGGGGAGACAGGTGAGAGGCAGGGAGGCCGGACAGCAGGAGGTTGCAGTAATCGAGACGGGAGAGAATGAGGGCCTGAGTCAGAGTTTTAGCAGTCGAGCAACAGAGGAAAGGGCGTATCTTTGTGATGTGACCCCTAGGCAGCGTGCTTGGGCTACTGGGTGAATGATCATATTTCCAACAGTAATGTGGAAGGAGGTAGTAGGGCCAGGTTTGGGAGGAAGTATAAGGAGCTCTGTTTTTGCCATGTTAAGTTTCAGTCGGAGGATGGCCATCCAGGATGATATTCCAGAGAACTTTGGTCTGTATAGCAGGTGTTAGGTCAGGGGTTGAAAGGTAAATTTGTGTGTCGTCAGCATAGAGGTGATATTTAAACCCAAAAGATGTGATTAGGTCACCTAGAGAGAGTGTGTAAAGAGAGAAGAGAAGGGGTCCCAGGACAGAGCCCTGGGGTACCCCCCACAGAGAGATTGATTGAAGAGGAGGAGGTGTTAGCAAAAGAGACACTGAAAGTACGATGGGAGAGGTAAGAGGAGATCCAGGATAGAGCTTTGTTCCGAATACCAAGAGTATGGAGAATGTGGAGGAGAAGAGGGTGATCCACGGTGTCAAATGCTGCAGAGAGGTCGAGTAATATGAGCAGCTAATGACCTCTGTCTTTGGCAGCATGGAGGTCGTCGGTTATTTTAGTGAGGGCTGTTTCTGTAGAGTGAGCAGTGCGGAAGCCAGATTGTAGAGGGTCTAGAAGAGAATAGGTGTTGAGAAAGTGTAGCAATCGAGAGAAGTATCAGTGAGGCTGAAGTGCATTAATATCTGCAACACCCCTACCCCCACCCAGCTGCAGAAGGTAGGGTGTACACACAATCTGTCTCTTTCTTGCACTGCAAACAGGATTTCTACCTGCTTCAGCATCGAGTAGCTCAGTCGGTTTTACCTTTGGTCTCAGAGCTTCTCCAGTGGGTCCAAGCCAAGGCTGTAGAGAGGAGTAGAATAAGTAGAAAGGGTGCCAGGAACTTTTAACAGGATGCTTGCTTTATTGTCATCAGCATACCAAACAACATAGACAGGACAGGCTTTCAGTATCTCTTTCATGTCCCCTTTGCCTGCAGTTCCTCCCAGGACCCAATTTAACCCTGGATAGGAGTGGAGTAGGCTCAGCCCCAGGTCCTTACTTAAACCTGGCTATAGCCCTGCTCCCTGCAGCATGGGAATCTCTGTTGCAAAAGGCACTTAGCACAGTCTGCCCCAGCACACTCTCCTCCCACTCTAGGGTGGGTCCCCACCTCTTATACCCAGGGGGTGTAAATCTTTTCCCTTCTCTGGGCAAAACATGCAGTAGCAATCTATCACCCACCGGTCCCATGGCCTACTAAAACTGACCTCTGGCCAGTCCCATCTGCCGGTCCTCTCGTGGCCGGGCCCCGGCTCTCGCTTTGCAGCAGCCTGCATGACTCTATCCCTCTGCCCCACGCCGACGGGCCTCTTTGACGTCAGCAACCTGGAAGCGCTCTGATGTCAGCCCTCTCTGCTTCCGGCACGCAACGGCATGAGAGGGAGGCCTGTCGGAAGCCCGGCGTGGGACAGAGGGATAGAGGCATGCAGGCTGCTGCTGAGGGGAGAGTCGGGGTCCGGCTGCGAGATCACAGGCAGCCGGGCCTGGCCAGAAGTCGAGCCCAACTTGCAGTGCCGGCCGCCAGGCCCCCACATCCCCTGGACCCGGCCTGATCCTCCACAAGGTAAGACTTTTTTATATATGGATTGTGGGGATCTTTTTAATATGTTTTGGGGGGGTGGAAGTCTTTTTTATATATATATGTATTGGGGGGGTGGGCTTTTAAAAAAAGATGTATTGGGGAGGTGGGAGTATTTTTTATATGTATTGGGGACGTGGGGGTCTTTTAAATATATATTGGGGAGGTGGGGGTCTTTTTAATATGTATTGGGGAGGTGAGGGTCTTTTTAATATGTATTGGGGAGGTTGGGGTCTTTTTAATATGTATTGTGGGTGTTTTTTTTAAATTGCATTGTGGGTGGGGTGTATTTTTAATATGGGATGGGGTGTATTTTTTAATATGGGATGGGGTGTATTTTTAATATGGGATGGGGTGTATTTTTAATATGGGATGGGGTGTATTTTTAATATGGGGTGGGGTGTATTTTTAATATGGGATGGGGTGTATTTTTTAATATGGGATGGGGTGTATTTTTAATATGGGATGGGGTGTATTTGTAATATGGGGTGGGGTGTATTTTTAATATGGGATGGGGTGTATTTTTAATATGGGGTGGGGTGTATTTTTAATATGGGATGGGGTGTATTTTTAATATGGGGTGGGGTGTATTTTTTAATATGGGGTGGGGTGTATTTTTTAATATGGGGTGGGGTGTATTTTTAATATGGGGTGGGGTGTATTTTTAATATGGGGTGGGGTGTATTTTTAATATGGGGTGGGATGTATTTTTTATATGGGATGGGGTGTATTTTTAATATGGGGTGGGGTGTATTTTTTAATATGGGGTGGGGTGTATTTTTTATAATGCATTGGAGGGTGGGGGTGTATTTTTATTATGTATTTAGGTGGGTGGGGTTTTTTGGTATGTATTTTGTGGGGGGGATTGAGAGTGGGGTAATTTACGGAAGGTGGGGGCGAGTGAGAGGAGAGAGAGGGAGGGAGTGAGGGAGGAAAAGAGGAGTAAGAGGGGAGAGAAATACATGGGAAGAGGGTGGGAAATAGAGGGGCTTGTGAGGTGTGAAATGGGGGGGCTCACAATACCGCCGAGGGGGGGGGGACGTAACTCTAGTCCTGGGCCCCGGGAAATCTTTTGGCGGCCCTGGCTACAGTACATGTCTTCAGATAAATATACAATATGCATATGTGGGAGTACTGTATATACACACATGTATGTGTGTACAGGTAGTCCTCGCGCATTTCACTTTACAACGAATGGCATATCCAACGCTTTACAATGCAGCCCTAAGGGCCATTTTTCGATGCCGGAATGCGTTATCCAACGCTCACCGCCTCTGATTAACATGGGACTCACTTTACAGCGGTGTCACTATCCAGCACCACATCCAGAACGTATTCTGTTGGATAACCTAGGACTGCCTGTATATATATGGATAGATATATGTGTACAGTATGTGCCTCTGTGTACAGTATATACACACAGATATGATAATCATACATTGTACACATACAGTACAGTATCAATGTAATCCCACTGGAGTGGAATGGCGAAGCTGGATTGAATCCCCATGTCTGTTCCTCCTGACCTTGGCTAAATCCCTTTGCGTAATATCTGCTAAACAGTACTCAGACTTACAGTACCTTTTAATAATTATTCAAGGTACAATACTGGGACAAAAATAATGCACAAGAATTACAGCTGATTTATCAAAGGAACAACCCCACTGAAAGCTTTTGAACACTCTCCTCTGGAAAACCTTATGCAAAAGTTTGGTAATAGGAAAGAACGATCGGAGGGTGGTGCACAGCTAGTTCAAGAATACCAAACTCAACTAATTGAAAAAAGGTATTTAATTAGAATTTAATTCGTTTGGTAATAGTTTTGCAAAAACAATGCACAGACGATTTTAGTAAATAACCCCTATGTATCTCTCCTGTGGTTTGAGGATTAAGGCAAAAGTGGTGCAATTCTGGTCAAATAACTGGCCATCTGTATGACAAATCCTCCTAAGATGAGTAGGGGTTTCCCTTTAATACGTGGTGCTATTTTCCCCCCCAGACTTCCTCCATTTTTGCTGGAAATGGTGAGATCCGCGGGGCAGAGACTTGAGGCGCACACACGTGCATTTATATATGTATAGAAACAATCTGATCCTTGGGACTGCGCCCTCATGCAACATCAGGACCCCCAAGTGGAAAGCGCAGTGAGTCCAGGTGATTGGGTTTCTCACACTCCTCGAGGGGTGCTCTTGCAGAAAATGAAGTCTTTGCCCGTTTTCCTTTCCATTTTCCATGGCATGTCTTTCTGTACAGAACAGACTCCCTGAACGAGCCCTGCCCCAATCACAGGAGAAGATGGATGCAATATGTTTCTGCCTTCACTGGTTTTCCAGCTCTGTGAGCTGCAGCTGATGCTGTTTGTAATAATGATACCTCCCTGTGCAGTGGATGTATTAAAAACACTCATCAGGAACCTCTTCTTCCCTCATCCTTTGTTTGCTCTGTCTATTTTCTCTGAGCCCGACGCTCGGTTTCACATCCTTATAACTATCACAATGGCAGGATGAACAGGCTATGACACAATGGTGCAGTCATCCAGCCCAGCACACGATCTGGCGTTAACTAGAAAGTCAATGGGAGGCAACGCTGTTTCTAGCGCGCTAACCCATGCCAGCATGGACTAATGCGGTTGATTGTAAATTACCCTCATGGGCTATTTATTCATCTCTTCTGGCTGCGAAATGAATGGGGTATGGTTAATTGATAAATATAGTGCACGGGTTGTTATGGGTAATTTTGTGGATGTAAAAGTGATTGAAGACTTTGCTAAATACAATAAAATAGATAAAAATGGTATAAGAATAAATTTGTAAAGGTGCCGTGCTGCAAATGTCTATGGTGAGCAAGTCTGCAAAACAACAAAACCGGCAGCAGTAATCTCGGCAGCTAATTATCAAAAGAACGCCTGATTAAACAGTATAACATCGCGAAACGCGTTGAGAGTGAGGCGGGGTTACATAGTTACAAAGTAGATGAGGTTGAAAAAAAAAAACATACGTCCATCAAGTTCAGCCAATGCTCAGTAGACTACAGATGCTTTATACTATATTTGTATTTACAGTATACAGTATATTAATCCAGAGGAAGGCAAACAAAAAACCCCAGTGACACATTATCCAATGAGTTATATTTACTTTTGCTTCTGTTTATAATGCCCCCGCGAGAAGAGCCGGTATCTATATTAAGGCACCCACAGAAAATATTTATTTGCTACTGCCACGCAGATGGGAGTATATATGTTTTGGGCAGATTATCAACACCTGAATATCTGACAAGAGCAGATTTATCAAATTATTTGCTTAGATTGAAAAAAAACCTGTTATAATTACTATGAAAAGTGCTGCAAATTGCAAAACTAGTAGACGTTGTAAAAAAAAAAAAAAAAAGAGCCACTTACAGTAGGTAATTTATTATCTCCCAGCTGTAAAAGTGAGGCTATACTGGCACATTAATACTGCCCCAGACTTAGCAAAGGAAGGATTCCCATTGCTTCCCATGCACATTTCTGCTCCAGTTTTACCCGCGTTTTGCAGCCAGGAGACTGATAAAAGCCATGTTATCTCCTTGTGTTTTAGGGATTAGAAAATGGGATACACTGTATTTGTTTTATTCTGTCAAACCTACCAAGTTATTCCCAGTAGTACCAGAATCTAGTTTCATTTCATCAGTAAACGTGAGCCCTCCTCTCTTTTCCCATGGAACTACATCACAAGGAGCTGGGATTAAAGTCGCGATGCCAGGACTTGAGCGGGCACTCACAGTACCATGAAGCCAGGTTGGCAATGCTGGATTAACAGCGAGATACTTGTAATATATTTTATATTATTTGTTTTTTTGCTGGTTTGTTAAGCACGTTGGACAGATAGCGTGTAAAGTCTGAAGAACAACCATCCAATCATCAGGCTGTTGACCAGGACATTGACAATAACACTGAATGATGCACACACACACATATATATATATATATATATATATATATATATATATATATATATATATATATATTAAAACACAACAGCGCAATAGCACAAACAAAATGTCCTCAAACCTTAAACATAAAAATATGAATAAGACCCAGAAAAGAATATATAAATACATTAAAACAGTTAAGCAAACTTGATAGTCCAGGTAATATTCCAAGCTTCAAACCCGGGAGAAGCTAATAACCAATTGTTATAGTGGGGGGCAGCCGAATCCAAATGAGGAATCACTTCCACAATTGAAATGAAAAAGAACAGAAAAAAGCGCACCCCCTAATGCATTATCTTCCTAATCTTGTGTATATATGTATATGTATATGTATATGTATATGTATATGTATATATATATAAAAAATTATAATTACTGTACTAGAAGGATGTCTACAATACAGGCATACCCCGCATTAACGTACGCAATGGGACCGGAGCATGTATGTAAAGTGAAAATGTACTTAAAGTGAAGCACTACCTTTTTCCCCACTTTTGATGCACGTACTGTACGGCAATCGTCATATACGTGCATAACTGATGTAAATAACACATGTGTAACAGGCTCTATAGTCTCCCCGCTTGCGCACAGTTTCGGTACAGGTAGGGAGCCGGTACTGCTGTTCAGGACGTGCTGACAGGCGCATGCGTGAGCTGCTGTTTGCCTATTGAGCGAAATGTACTTACTCGCGAGTGTACTTAAAGTGAGTGTCCTTAAAGTGGGGTATGCCTGTACAGACTTTGTTTTGGATTTCACCCTCAGTGTGCTGTCTCTTATTATCGGACATCCTTCTGGTAATTATTCTCTCTACATTATTTTTATGGGATAAGCATCTGTTTTTTGCTTGAGTTTTGTGTGCCTACTGCTTTCTTTGTATATGTATGTGCAGTGTTCGACAAACCTATACATTTGCTCGCCCCGGGCGAGTGGATTTAACCCCCGGGCGAGTAAATATTGGCCCAAGCAGCACACGTTTGGTACTAGGTGGCGAGTAGATTTTTTGGTGATTTGTCAACCACTGTATGTAACAGTATGTGTATATATATATATACACATTTCTAATAATAGTTTATATATATATATATATATATATATATAACTATTATTAGAAATGTGCTTGAGATGCTGGACATGGTAAGAAATCCAAAAAAGCAATATATCAGTGTGAAGACGTGAGAAGTGTTCTGCAGCTGTGTGCGCTGGTATCACTCACATCCCAAGCTCACTGCGCTGGGGACTCACAGACCGATGGAATAAACAAGCTGCCAATTATAGGTGTCAGCGAGTTTAGAGGGTGCAGCCCGTGGGACCCCCGCAGCTCTGCCCCGCGCACCTCTGCTCTTATTTCTAATACTGGCTTTTTGTAGCTTCACACTACGTTGGAGCATTAGTGGAGGCTCTGCTTGTGATATTATTGTATGAGAATAGAAAACAGCAGTAAGCTCCTTTATTGTTATTTAGACAATGACGCCAGGAATGGATTCAGCAGCACACACATTGCAGTGACAAGAGACCTTCAAACAGAGGGATGCAGCAAAATGCTCTGTGAAAGCAAACTGGTTTGTATATTCTGGATAATTCTTAGTATTTAAAGCTGTTGTTCAAGCTGTCTTTTTTTTTTCTCATTCAATATGTGCATCAATTCAGTCTACACACTGACAAGTGATTGGCTAAGTTGCAGATCGATCCGTTCTCCTGTAATCGATCGCTGAAGATTCGGCTCGGGGGGTTCACTAAATGCATCCTGCGTCCTCTTCTGCAGCACTGACAGCCAAAGTTCTGTGAGGAAGATCATGTGACCAGGCAGGCACTCGATTCAATTGGTTCACTGCTAGAGAGGGCAGGACTCAAAAAGGCGATGCTGTATAAGAAGGGGAAGGGGATGTGACTTTGTAAATGGTTGCTATAGGAACAAAAATGTTTGTTATATTAGAATACATTGAAAACGTGTTTAAAATGGTTTATCTTTTATTTTTTTTAAATGCTACATGTATTTTCTCAGAGTACAGAACTGATGTATTAAAAAAAACACACATGTTGGATTTTGCTTGAACTGCAGCTTTAAAGGAGCCTGCTATGCACCTCTTTCCTTTCATACAGTATGGGGGCTTTGTTCCAGGACAGTTTTGTAGCAGACAAGGGGCTTTATTCTAAAGAAATAAAATGAGACTGTGCCGATACAATTAAAGTCACTGAGGGATTCGGTGCGGTGGCACCTCACGTGTGAGTTCCCCGGCTCAGGCCCTCATTACCTTTTGTATCTGCTTTTTTCTTGTTGGTCCTTATTTGTATGTTACTCGGTTTATGTTATAATCAAATCTCCGTACCCCCTTTGTACCGCACTGCGGAATATGTTGGCGCTTTACAAATAAACGGTAATAATAATCTGCGCTATCGCAAGTTATAGAATAAGGCCCAAAGTGGCGTGGGGAACTTTTTTTTTAACGTGTCATACATGTGGTAAGGGGAGGGGGGGGGACAGACTGTTAGCAGGACAGGGAAGGGGGAGGAGGGAGCAGACTTTCAGCTGAGGGGGGAGCAGACAGTCAGCTGAACAGAGAAGGGGGAGGAGGAGGAGACTGATGGCTGAACAGGGAAGGGGGAGGAGGGAGCAGACTGATGGCTGAACAGGGAAGGGGGAGCAGACTGTCAGCTGAAGGAGGAGGGGGGAGCAGACTGTCAGCTGAACAGGGAAGGGGGAGGAGGGAGCAGACTGATGGCTGAACAGGGAAGGGGGAGGAGGGAGCAGACTGTCAGATGAACAGGGAAGGGGGAGGGGGAGCAGACTGTCAGCTGAAGGGGAAGGGGGGAGCAGACTGTCAGCTGAACAGGGAAGGGGGAGGAGGGAGGAGACTGATAGCTGAACAGGGAATGGGGAGGAGGGAGCAGACTGATGGCTGCACAGGGAAGGGGGGAGCAGACTGTCAGCTGAAGGGGGAGGGGGGAGCAACTGTCAGCTGAACAGGGAAGGGGGAGGAGGGAGCAGACTGATGGCTGAACAGGGAAGGGGGAGGAGGGAGCAGACTGTCAGATGAACAGGGAAGGGGGAGGGGGAGCAGACTGTCTGCTGAAGGGGGAGGGGGGAGCAGACTGTCAGCTGAACAGGGAAGGGGGAGGAGGAGCAGACTGTCAGCTGAAGGGGGAGGAGGGAGCAGACTGTTGGCTGAACAGGGAAGGGGGAGGAGGGAGCAGACTGTTGGCTGAACAGGGAAGGGGGAGGGGGGAGCAGACTGTCAGCTGAAGGGGGAGGAGGGAGCAGACTGTTGGCTGAACAGGGAAGGGGGAGGAGGGAGCAGACTGTCAGCTGAACAGGGAAGGGGAGGGGGAACAGACTGTCAGCTGAACAGGGAAGGGGGAGGAGGGAGCAGACTGTCAGCTGAAGGGGGAGGAGGGAGCAGACTGTTGGCTGAACAGGGAAGGGGGAGGAGGGAGCAGACTGTCAGCTGAACAGGGATGGGGAGGAGGGAGCAGACTGATAGCTGAACAGGGAAGGGGGAGGGGGGAGCAGACTGATGGCTTGACAGGGAAGGAGGAGGAGGGAGCAGACTGTTAGATCCCAGAAAGGTACAACTTTTTTGGGAGGAAAGATTAGGAAGGAGAAGAAGTGAAGCAGTAAGAGGCAGAGTTTGCTCCATCTCATTAACACCTGTGCATCATATAACTCCCCCTAACTCCTCCTTACTTCCTCTTAAACTTCCCCTAAAACTTCCTCCCTAACTCCCCCTAACTTCTTCCCCCCTAACTCCTCCTTACTTCCTCCTTACTTCCCCTAAAACCTCCTCCCTAACTCCTCCTTACTTCCCCTAAAACTTCCTCCCTAACTCCCCCTAACTTCCTCCCTAACTCCTCCTTACTTCCCCTAAAACTTCCTCCCTAACTCCCCCTAACTTCCTCCCTAACTCCTCCTTACTTCCTCTAAAACTTCCCCTAAAACTTCCTCCCTAACTCCCCCTAACTTCTTCCCCCATAACTCCTCCTTATTCCCCCTTACTTCCCCTAAAACCTCCTCCCTAACTCCTCCTTACTTCCCCTAAAACTTCCTCCCTAACTCCTCCTAACTTCTTCCCCCCTAACTTCCTCCCTAACTCCTCCTTACTTCCCCCTTACTTCCCCTAAAACTTCCCCGCTAACTTCTCCCATAACTTCCTCCTAACTCCACCACTAACGTCCTTCCCTAACTCTGTGCCCAGGACACATTTGAAAACAAGAGGTAACTCTCAATGTATTACTTCCTGGTAACACATTTTATAAATAAATAAAATTACTTTCCCCCTAACTCCCTCCCAAACTTCCTACCTAACTCTCCCCTTACTTCCTCCCTAACTCCCTCCTAACTCCCTCCCGAGCTTCCTCCTTACCTCTCCCAGCATTCCCCAGGTCATAAGCTGATGCAGTCTGTGAAAGTAGAGAAAGTGCTGAACTAGCCACTTGCGCCCAGACGCCCTCCCATCCCTGCGCGGTGGCTCGGAGCGATGACATGACGGAGGCGTCACTTATGACTGAGGAGCGCAGTGCGCGATCTCAGGGCACCTGGAGAGCCCGACCCACTAACGTATGACCTACTCCACGGGGCACCAAAGGGTTAAACGAGAAATGCAAGAACGTTATTTATTTATAAAATGTGTAACCAAGAAGTAATACAGTGAGAGCTACCTCTCGTTTTCATGTATGTCCTGGGCACAGAGTGATGATGACAAATACTGTACATGGTTATAAATACATGGTTACATTAAATTAAATGGAGTCCTATCATTTTCTTGGAACTGCAACATTCGAGAAGGTTAAGGGGGTCTAAAAAAAATCAATGCAAGTGACCCTATTCAATGATCCTAAGAGATCCATAATCAAAATGCCCCCTTTGCCCTCCGTTTATTGGCAAAATGCCATTCTTTGCCTTGATGCATCGACCATATAACCTTCACTTGATCCCAATGACCTCTTCATCAGTCAGGAGGTTAATCAAGGTCTGCGGATGCTTATGAAGATAAATGGTCTATAAATATAGCTTGGTCTCCATTGTATATCCCATGGAATGTGGTAGGTGTATTGTGCTCTGATTGGCTGTGATCAGCTCCCTCTTTTCTTTTCTCGTACGCTGCACATGTGGCTCCATTATGTGTGAAGGTGGATATTAATGCGGCAAGGATGAGTCTGCGTTGCTTCCCCTAAGGGTTATAAATTTAATGAGCACGTTTGATGCGCAGTAGCTGAGGTCATTGTACTCATACAGGTCAAGTTTATACAGACGTCTGTGCTCTTACCCTAGCTATGCACAAGCCAATCTTATCTACTACAAAGCAGCAACCCTCTGTACTTAAATTCATATTACTATATAATGCCGTCTTGCTCCTGAAGTTTAACCACTTTTTTAGTTTCCACATTTCCCAAGGATTCATTTATATGATAATTCCAAGGGACCCTTTTTAAAAAAAGTGTAACACCCTATACTCGGAGAAAAAAAAAAAACATTTATTTATTTGCTTTTTTTATAACTTCATATTTGTTGAACCTTCCCAAGAGGCAGAAAGTCCCTCCTGAAAACCTCTTCTGTCGCAGATAGAAAAAACAAGGCTGACAGAATTGCCTGAAGTGGGAAAATCCAGTCTCATGGTGTCACCGCCCTCACCTGGCAGGAAGAGCCAATAAACAATGGAGGATGAGGCGAGCAGAGGATTCTGGGAGAGGATGTACTGTAGCAGCCACAAACTCTCATTGAATCCTTCAAACTATAAGTGTTTAGAATCTAATCGATCCTGAGCTGTGTTTCTAGGCACACATTGAAGTTACAGTAGTAGGCCTACGATTTCATTTCATGCATTTTGGATCTAAACGGAGATTGTGTGGGATTGCACCTCTGGGTGAAGAGGGCCATTTTGGGAGGATAGAGAGGAATAATAATAAATTAACATCACGTATGACTGGTTGAACATTTAACCCCGTGAGCCCACATTGCAATTCATTTCCGGGCCCTCTCGCACCAACGGGGTTAATTTCCGACAGAACGACAGTGTCGTGTTTAATCTCTAGCTACCTTATCATTGATTTCCTTCGTATGACTTGTACGTCAGAAGCACGGAAGCCACGGCGCGCGGTTATCCAAACCACGAAACGGAAATAAGGGCATATGTCGGGAGTGAAGGCCTGTAATGTTTTTATCCAGTAAACCACCAGTAGATTTCCAGTACAAAAGGTTAATCTTACACTGGCGACACGTTTTATTGCAGTGCGGCCAGTTCCGCAAGCCGGGAGATTTCCCGGCTTGCTAGTGGCATCCCCTCGGCGTGCCGCGCGTCACCGATGCGCGGTCACGCGTCATCGGGTGCCTGCGCCCCCTGCACGCGCGTCCAGGGCTCCCCGAGGGAGCCCTGGTGTCCCGCGATGTGGGGGACGGCGGCAGGGGGTTCCGGGGGACCCGGCGGACCCGGCGGACCCGGCAGCGGGAGGAAGAAAGCCCCGTTCGGAGGGCGCTCCTCCGCTGCTTCGGCGCGCGCCCGGCACCCTCCGGCGCGCGCCAGGTTACTGCTGTGGCCGAGAACGGGCAAATGCTCGAATAAACTCGGCCGCAGCAGTATACTGACCTCATGATAGATCCTATTATAATGCCCAAGCAGTATCACATACATTGGCAATTAATGTAGACACCTGTTTTCACCCCGGTAGTGGCTGCACGTCAATTTGTGAGGTTCATATGTTGCACACAGCAATACTATATCCCCCTCCCTGACCCTTTTTTCCTTTTTTGTCTTATTTATATATTATAAAGCATGTGACCATGTAGAATTCCACATTCTTACCCAAGCTGGCAAACGTTTAGTGCTCCCATTATACATCTGTAAAAATACTGATTATGTGCCTAACATAATGGCCGCCTTTCAGTTTCAATGAATCCGTAAGTCAGTGTAATTCAGTAGCTACAATATATTCTTATATTACTAAGGTAACATTGTCTATTGTTACAGTTCGCTGGGAATATTGGCAACAAATGATCACAAACAGGAAAGTGTTACAAACATCTTGCACTGCTTGGGGAGGTGGGCTAAAGCCTGCTATAGAAATCAAAGCATGCTCAGTATATTAACACTCATTAAAAATGGCATTAAGAGTTGAATTTAAAAATAATAATAATAATAAAAAAAAACAGTTACTATTACCTAATACTACAGAACTGATTAATTTAAAATCAAACATATAAAATCTCACATGTTCTGCTGCTTTAAAACAGCAACCCGTGCTGATTGCTGTTTATTTATTTTAATTTCTACTAAACTCATTATTTCTACAGTCCCAAGCTTTGTTCAGGAGATATAAGCATTTGAAATATTAAGCGTGTGGGAGGTTAAAATGGAGCTCTCCCTAGAGCCCAGAAACCTCAATTTGCTAGAGATTGAGACAATCATGCTTTTTAACAGTAAAACAATTAAATATTTGTTTAAACAAAGAGCAGGACATGATACCGTATTACTATACAAATGTGTGCCTAGCCCTGAAGAAGGTTCCTGAGAGAGGGGAAACATTGATACGACATGGACTGGACTTAGACCTTCTTAGGCCCTAAGCCAGTCATGGGCAACTCTAGTTTTCAAAGGTCACCAACAAGTTAGGTTTTTAGGATATACCTGCTTCAGCACAGGTGGCTCAATCGATGGCTCAGTCTGTGGCTGTGTTTAAAAAGGAAGGTTTTTATTTCCTTTCTGAATGAAAGCAAAGCTAATCCAATGCAGATCATTCTTGCTGTAATTATACAGGTAAATAAGAATTTTAATCAGTTAGTGTTAGGACCAGTGTGGCACGTAGGGTTAAATGTTCATGCCTTGAAGTGGCTCGCAGGCTTATAATGCTTTTGCCAAAGGGTTAACTAAATGACCCTTTTTTCAAGAGATATATATAGGTATTTCACTGTGTATTTTTGTCATATTGGAAGTAGCTCTGGGCTCCCTTTGTGTTTTGTTTTTGGTATGAAAGCAAAGCTTCCTGATTTCCTAAAGCAGCAGGGAGCACACTCCACTGTCCCGAGGGGGTTCTTGAAAAAGCTTACATAAGATACTGTCAGAAATGAGTGGGCATGCGTTCTTATCCTATCTTATAATACGTTAAAATGACCTTGTTTGGGGAATAACTGATAGGTGATTGAAAATATAAGGTCATCTTCCCATTAAGAAAAAAAGTGTGTACACACACATAAAAAGATACTGTGTGTATGTATGTATATATATACATATATATACATACATACACACAGTATCTATTTGTGTGTGTGTACACGAGTAATATATATAAAAACACATATAGATGTGTGTATACAAATACATATCAATTACTCGTCGAATCAATATTATGAGATCTAACCAGTTGAGCCTAAAAATGAATTAACATAAACTATTCCTGCTGCAGCAGCATCAGCGCTGGAGATGCCGATGGTGCTCGTACAGTGATAATTATACCACTAATAAGAATAACACACAGAATGAACTGTGTGCTACTGAACATAATAAAGATGCAAATGACACTAAGCAATCCAGTGACAGCCAAAGGTCAAGTGCATGATGAAATGCGACCAGACGCGGCGGTGACATTTACAGCCACATTATGCACATGTGGGGATAATGTCATTGTGTAGAGTGGTAGTGGGAACCTGCGAGGCCATGGAGTGTAAGCCCAGTTACCCAGTGTGGGTCTCATTACTACACTAATCGTTGTGAGACGTTTGTTTCCCGACATATTACTTTCTGCAGCAGGCTGAGGCATTAACCCAGCGGTGGATAACTTATTTTCAGGTGGGCCAATTAATGGGCACACATTGCTGTCCTACGGCCCCCTTACAGCCACTATCACCCCTTCTGCTTTCCCCCCGCCTCTCACTCAATTCCTCTCTCACTTAATCCCCCCCTCCTCTCATTCAACTCCCCTCCCCCTCAATTCCCCCTCCTCCTCGCTCACTCACTCAATTCCCCTCTCACTCACTCAACTCCCCCCTGCCCTCTCACACTGAATTCCCCCTCCTCCTCTTTCACTCAATTCACTCCTACTCCTCTCACTCACTCAATTGCCCCCTTCCCTCACTTACTCAATTCCCCCATATCACCTCACTTAATTCCCCACTCGTCTCACTCACTGAATCCCCCCTCTTCTCACTCACTCAACCCCCCCCCTCGTCTCACTCACTCAAATCCCCCCTCCTCTCACTCAATTCCCTCTCACCTCTCTCCTTAAATCCCCCCCCCCCTTTTCACTTAATCCCCCTCTTCCTCCTCTCTCACTCGCGGGCCACGGGTGTCCCACCCCTGCACTAGTCCGTCCTGTACATGAAAAACGCAAGCCCAGCTATTTCAGGACTCAAATAGCTCTCATGTTAACCAGCCTAGAACAGACATGTACACCTGATTGTGGAATCTCCATCTCTATTGAGCCTGTTTCAGAAGAGGAAGGAGATGTGGCTTTGTAAATGGTTGCTATTGAAACAAAAAATGCTTGTTACATTATAATACATAAAAAATGTCATTCAGATTTGTTTAAAAAACAGTATTTTCTCATAGTACAGAACTGATTTATTTAAAAAAAAAAAACACACGTAGGATATTGCTTGGTCTGCAGTTTTGAAATATATCACAAGCTGCAACCAGTGTTCACTTATCCTGACTAGTACTGTATGTGGTTAGAACACTGCACTCTTCCTAGTCCCCTATTCCTAATAAGCGGTGAATCCGCATCTTCCCTGCGTGGAGGAAGATTGCAATACCATTCACTGGAATGGAGCCGAGCTCTTCTCTAGCACTGGGAAGCAGCTTTGCAGCGTTTTGAATAAGGTGCGGAAGGTTGTAGACATACAGTGATATGTGTCTCCAATATGCACAATATGCGCCGTGTTTATTACCAAGGGACTGCTCAAAATAATTCCAAACACCCCGTGCCATTTCCTCGATATATGTGACTTTTCTTCTCTAAGGCCGCCTGTGCCTCGCACCTATCCCTCCTTCTGCACTCAAATCTCCCCGTCTTACTAGTAGCTCTGCATCTGTTTCTGTCCCACCCCTGCCCGGACCTGTTTCCAACAATGTCCACCTTGCACTCCCATCTACCCCAATTCTGTTCCATTTAAGCCCAGGTTCTATTTTTCTCTGACGGTATCTCCGGTTCCCGCCATGTCTCTCTGCTCCTTAGGAATCCGGTGTATGTGCCACATACGGTATCTTGTGACAAAGTTTCATATTCATATTTCTTATATACAGTAACAACAAGTATATGCAGAGTAACCCAGTGCTATCTTTAATTCCGCAAACACAATACCCATCCAATCAAATGACATCCAATCCCAACACACTACTTTAGTTTTCTCGTTAACCTCACGTGATCTTTTCCTGTAACACTTTGCCTGTCATTATTAGATTATGACTTTAACATGGAAGTCTCCGGGCGTACACATCCCTGATTTTAATTGCCCCTGTCTCAGGAGCCTCTGTGCTCCAGCATCAAACCATCCAGAAAAGGAAACAAACACAAAAAAAAACAAAATGTGACTATTTAGATTTTTTTTTTCAACAGCTTCAGGGTTGTTCTGTCCGTTAATTTATTGTGAGTTGGCGTATTACACATTCAAACAAATTGTCTCATTTTCCACCCAGCGCGTGAGCGCAAATGGCAGAAATCACTGCAAAATAAGCTGTCATGTTTTTATGTCCTGTGACGAGCCACTTTGTTACAGGAGAGAGTTTTCCCAGGGAAGCTTCGTGCATGAAACCCCTGCTGGACACCCGGAAACAAGCATGTGCAGCAAGGAAACGGTCATCCCGGGGTTTCTCAGGGGGCAGGGGTTTAATAACAACCCAATCTTGTAATGTAGGGTCAAATCTATGAGGTTTTCTTTATTGTATGACTGTTTTTTTTTTGGGTTTGGTTTATGTTGAGCAGAAACGATGATCATGTCATTGTTTATAATGTATGGCTGGATAATGTCATTGAGGCAGTGTACTCAGAGCTTTACCAACTTACATACAGGGAACATAAAGAACAAGCAGTAAGGATAAGAGTAGAATGTACATGATAACATAGACAAAGTATGAGTACAACTACATTTATTAAAAGTGCAGTCAGTGAGTTCAAGTATGTCTGGGGTGAGTAGGGTGCGTGTATGTCATTTTAATGAGAGAGTTCTTTTAAGAGCTGAGTTTTCAGCCGGGCTTTGGAAACAAGAAGTGGAGGTGCGTGGAATATTGAGTGGAAGAGAGTTCCATAGGTAGGGGGGAGATTACGGGGAATGGGTTTAAGACATGAGAGGGATGTAGAGGTGACAAAAAATGCAGAGATGAGCCATCATTGAGTTTAGCGCAAGAGGCGAGTATGGGTGTAAGAAAATATCAACTCAGCTAGAGAGTCCAGAGGCGTTCAGCAGATCTAGTGCAAGCACATAGTAAGTGCGTCTGCGTGCTTAGCCAGGGTTGTGGGTTGGGTTGTGGGTTGGGTTGTGGGTTGGGTTGTGGGTTGTGGGTTGGGTTGTGGGTTGGGTTGTGGGTTGGGTTGTGGGTTGGGTTGTGGGTTGGGTTGTGGGTTGGAGGGCCGGGAGTGTTGACATAGAGAATCCTGGTCAAGTGAGGAGATATAGTAATATGTATGTAATGTAGTAATAAGGATGTTTGGGGTAAGAGGACAGGGCTAGTGAAGAAAGTTTCCATTTTATGCTGGTGTGGAAAGACTGAAGCCCAATGAACACGGTTACGAGTATAGCAAGTGTAGGCTGGGTGTGAGGAACGTGAGAGGGGGAACGTGAGACAAGGTTATTGTCAGAGATACAAAGGGTTGCTGCTCAGCACACTCACAGTTTATGAAGTTACGTAGTTGAAGTAGCGTCCATCTTTGTTGCGAGTCGATCCGCCCGAGTGCCCTGTTTAACCACTTTCTCTTGCAGCTTGCCAATAAACGGTTTGTAGGGGCGATCACTTCAGGAAATGACACGTAGGTTTACCTAAAATATCATCTTCCTTATTGTGTCCTTTACGAAGGTGCCCATGCCCTACGTGTCACAACGTTTTGGGGGGCTAGGCCGCCCTTCGTCAGGCTTACTTAGTAAATGACACAATAAAGAAGATTGTATTGTAAGTAAACCTATGTGTGGCCTGAAGCGATCATCCCTACAAACAAGATATTGTCAGTGAGTGAGTGTGGTGAAGGGGAGAGGGAAGATGAGAGGAGGATAGGTGTAAACAGTGTGGGGAGTTGGGAGGTAGGTAAAAGCAGGGGTGTGCAAACTGGGGGGCGCGAGATTTTCTGAGAGAGCCACAGCACTTATAGAGGTCCTGCGCCCTCCCCCAAGGCCTTCAAATTAAATCCTGGTGGTCCGTGCGAGGCCTCTGTAACTAACTTTCCTTGGCTTCCAGTGACGCGTCGTCATGGTGACCCAGCATCAAATAATGCCAGGGGGGGGTCACGTGACATTGCGTTGTCATAACAATGTGACGTCACATGACCCCGCACCGTCATTTGACGTCGGAGCTAAGCAGGGAGGGGAGCGCGAGCAGGGGGAGGAGAGCAGGCAGGGGGACGCAGGAGGAAAAGATAGTGCACTCCTGGGTTAATGGAAGAGAAAGGAAGAGAAAGGGCGAATGAGGAACGATGGTGCAGAAAGAACCAGCAAAAATCAGGTAAACATACAGTATTGGAAGATGGGATAGTCTGGATGTGATGGTTGTGAGAATATAAAGGGAGAGGTATTGAGAGAGACTGGGGCAGGTAAAAGTGGACGATGGGTTATGGTGCAGACTAAAGATTTAAGTGCAGTAGTGGAATTAGTGATGGAGGAAGGAGGTTATAGAGATGTCCAGTGTTATTCTCATATGGATAAAGCTGTAGCAGACAGATATCTAACTCTTGTTTAAAGAGCCAATCCAAGCGGCACTTTAAAAAAAAAATATTTTTTTTTTGTTGTTTTGATATATGCAGCCTTTGCTTACCTTTTTTGAAAACTAATTACTTAAGCTGACGATCGATAAGTTCTCACGTAATTGATAAGCAGAGATCCTGCATCCCAGGTTTCACTAAATGGCTGCTTTTCAGATTCAAACTATCCCTCAGCCAGTGTAACTCAATAGCTACAATGTGTTCTTATAGTACTAAGTTAACATAATTTATTGTTACAGTTTGCAGCTCAAACTGCTGGGAACATTGGTGACAAATGATCACAAGCAGGAAATTGTTGCAAAGATCTCGCACTGCTGGGAAAGTGTGCTAAAACCTGCAATAGTGTTTAAAAAAATCATTAAAAATGGCAATAAAAGTATTATCTAATACTACAGAACTGATTTGATTTAAAAACAAACCCGCACATGTAGGATATAGCGTTGATCGCTCCTTTAATGTCCTGTGTAACTGCAGATACAATTATAATGTTCACACTTCCAAATAAGAACACCGCCTAACTCCCGGCGCCCTGCCGCCCTCAGACTTAGCGGCTCATTCTGTACGGTGTGATAGCGCAGGTGATGCGCTATAGCATGAAAAGTCCCAGCGACTTTAATGGGACTTGTCATGTGATACTGTAGCACGTGATCTGCGCTTATCACACCCTGCAGAATCCGGGGCTTAGTCTGACATGATACTGCTGGAATATCAGCGCCAACTGAACAAGAAGATCATCACATATATTTTACATGAAGTAAAAGGTGCTATCCTTTAATACACATTGATGTTATTGTCACCTTTTTACTAAATGTGTTGTTCCTAAGCCCTCCAGCGATATCTACTTGTTAGGAGAATTGTAACAAATACAAATAAGTTACAGACAGTCCTCGTTTTACAACGAATGTCTTATCCAACGCTATGCAATGCATACCTATGTTCATTTTTACAACGCCAAAACGGCTTATCCAACGCTCTTACGACACTTTTCAAAGTTGTTTATGTGTATATATTATATATATTATATATTATATTGTATATACATATATATATATATATATATAATACAGTATATACACTATATTTATGTGTGTGCTGCGTATCTTATTGCCTGCATAAAATATTTGGTGTATTTTAGTGTTAAAAATGCCTTCAGGAACGGAACCTTCCATTTTAAACAGTGTTCCTATGGGAAAGTGTGTTTCGCTTTACAACGTTTCGCTATCCGACGCCATTTTGAGTAACGCATTGTGTCTGATAACCGAGGACTGCCTGTAATGAGTTTATGTTGTCGGACTTTGCATTCCTGTGTTAGAATAGAAATGACTGGCGTGCATTTTATGAATGGACAGAACGGCTTCGATCCTTAAACCCCTGCTTTCTGTTCTCCATCGGTTGGCTCAGTTCCCGGTGTTTCCATTCAGGTAATGCACCTACTGTATCTCTGTAACTAAAGGATTATTGGAGTGTGTTAGACATGCTCACCTCAGGGCCCCTTACTGCCCTCTAACCCACTGCAAACACCAGCACAGTAGCCAAAGTTGGGGTGAAGGTCTCTTCTGCTCGCTGTTGCTATGAGATAAAGTGCAGTATGGGTATCCCATGCACACGCAACACTCTAGCCTAGGGGATGGTCTTCAGATTTGATACTTAAAGGCTAAGCTATCAAGTTATTTCCCCTCAGAAGCAGCAGTAAGAAGCAGGCTGTGTCTGCACACCATTGGCTGTGTCAAACTATGTATCATATCATTTTGGCTACTGTAACAACAAAGACATTGCATTTTGCAAACACAACAGTATTTTACTCACAACATTTCGCTAAAAACAGTACCCACCGAAATATGCATATGCCCTTTTGTTCACACAGCTACTGAAACGTAAGCGCTCTCATGCTTGGTATTGTATTGAATTTCAATAGGAACTCCCACCAGGAGAATAACACAAGAGAAACTCAGATATCAGGAACAGTAAGTCCTACACACTCCAGTGAGCAACCTCCAGCTAATCTCTGCGGATCAGACCGTATGAAGCCTTTGCTATGGGTGATACACGCACAGGGATAAGTTGCCTCTACCAAAGGCCTTCTTAGAATTCACTGCCAAATGTAATGTCTGACCCAACTGAATAGCAATCTGCTGCCTGGCTGCTCATTTCTCGTCTGCCCCTTCTTGTCAGCAGTCCGGAATCTGAGAGCTGGTTCCCAGCCAGCTTCAGCTGGCAATCGCTTCTCTGGGTCCAGGCAGCCAGCAAGCTATGGAAGCGGTTTCATAACAGCATGAAGCAGCTGGGAGAGAGAGAGGGGGGTTTAGCCTTGGAAGACGCACGCACTGCAAAGCCGCAACAATCCATATCAACGACGCTCCCTCGGACCCTGTCTCTGGCAGGCGTTAATAGTCACGGTGGTGATACTCCGATGAAGAAGTAGCCCAGGGCCCAACCTCAGATACCAGTCACGGAATTTAGTGGCTATTGGCTCATCTGCTCTGCCCATTTCCCTAAACCCTTGCAACGCCTTTATCAAAGTTTCCCAGCTGCAAAACTGGGGGAAAAAACGGATTAATTTAGGAAAATGTTCCCATAGAATGTTCTTGACTGATATATCTGGTGCAATATTCTTGCACCAGTTCTGCCCGGGTGTTGTAGATGAGAGACTTTGATAACAGACCACACGAGAACCTGGCTCAGATAATCTTGTGTCTTCCCAAAGCAATTTCACATTATTGTATTTGCCTCCAAATCCACAAGGAGGACACAACATTTGTGACAACACAACAGTTGCCAATCCAAATGAACGAATGGTCAGTCTTAAAATGAATCAATCTTAAAATGAATCAATGCTTCAAAGAAAAGACTATCTCAATGTCTTGTGTGTTAGACTTAGGGGGAGTAGGTACTGAGTATCATACTGAGATTTCTCACTTCATAAACACTTGGCTATTCCTCCCAAGTTGTAGTACAAATAAGCTCCATTGGTTCATACCATTCCTCGGTTTGTAAAGGGCTTCAAAACTTCGCTCATTACAGTCAAAGACATGAAACTTTAATTAGTTGATCGCTCTGACTATTTCAGAACTCAAATCCGAAGAAAATTAGAAGTCCTACTTCGATGAGTATTGGGCGTGTTCCCAAGGCCATACCCAGGAGTCATACATTTTAAGGCCATTGTAGAAAGTCATAAAGACGTCTCTCCTACATCTTATCTTTTAGCATGTTTTAGTTTGAAACATACCTTAACCTAGGGGTACGCCAACTTTTCCCCCTGCGCCCCCTGCCTGGTCGCAAAGCCTGGTCGCCCCACCCCCCCCTGCATGGTCACTTCCCCCCCCCGCCTGGTCGCCCCCTCCACCCCTCCGCCTGGTCACCTCCCCCACCCCCCGCCTGGTCACCCCCCCTGCTCGCGCCTCCCCACCCCCTCCTTACCTTGTCTTTTCCCATCTGTCTTTCATTTCCCAGGTTCATCCGATGCTGTGCCCCAATAATGAAATCTCTAGGAATAGCCACTTTGGTAAACAGCTGACTCATTAAAGATAGCCACAACAATGATCTTTCCCATTGTGTCCTCGGATATTTTCTAGTATTATTTTTAACCATCATGAGCCGTTATTAAATTATGTTTTAAAAAAAAAAACTAGAAAATGGTGGTTAGTGAATTATTTCACTTTACTGCAAGTACAACATGCATTCAATAAAGGGGTTTCTACTTGAAGTTGTGGTGCTATTAGGCATGCTTTAAAAATGAGAATAAATGTTAAAAATGTAGTTTGAATGTCATTTTACAATTCCATGGGATCCCTGCATTGTATTATACATCTCTCCCCTCACAATGTAATGTCTACATTTGAATAACTAACTTCTAATTCTATTTTATAGTATATATTGTGTTATTTCATATCATTATGTATTTATACGTACTTCTGAGGCATTTTACTGCTCTTCATTTCTACCTCACATTGTGGGTTTTGTTTATGGACTTCAGATTTCTCCTATTTTAAATATAAATAAAGAGTTTAAAAAAAAACCCATCTTGACAGTGTGTTGCTTGGGTGAGTGCTTCATCTATTTTAGCATTCCAATGCTTCAGGAGCTCAAAGGCTCAAATCTTGACCTTTAACCTGCTGCTTACAGAATAAAAAGAAGCGGTTGTTGCTATGTAATTCCAGTGCTTTCTCCGGGACACACAAATCCGTCCTACATCTGGACTCCACATCTGGAGATGGCAAGATATGTCCTAAACCCCCTGCTGTATAATGTGCCCCTTTGCACGCCGGCAGCGTCACACCACGCCAGACTGTGCGCGGGAGTGGTGTGAGCGGCACACTGAAACCCAGAAGGGATTCTTCATTGTTGAGTTAATCGTTGGGAATACAATGGGACAAATTATAATGAGAAAGAAAGCCGTCGTGAAGCCTGTTAATCACAGCTCACTACGAAAGGCGGAAGAGTGGAGACTCGCTACCTGCAATACAGGGATATCCCAGCTTCAGCACAGGTGGTGCAGTCCTAAACTGAGCCACTGATTGAGCCACCTGTGCTGAAGCAGGGATATCTTGAAAATGACCGGGTGGTGGCCCTTGAGCTCTGGACTTGCTCATCGCTGGTGTAACAAAACCACCTACAATCAACTGTGAGCTGCACGAATCCTGCAGGTCCTTACCCTACAAAGTCTGCTAACATCAACAAGTATTATCACTGTGTCAGGTGGACTCCATGTTTGATACGCCCTCTCCCAGAATCCCATGCTTCTCTTGTGTTCTATTCATTGGCTCTCCACAGTCAGTCTGGCATTCAAGTGTTATCTCAGTCTGTACTGCCATTTTGTTCTATCCCGTGGGTTTTCAGAGGGACTTCCAAAAATGTTTAGAAGATTGCTGGAGGAGTGTGGAGAGTTGCAATTTCAGAAGTGAAGGGGAACAGTTTTTGTAATAAATAAATTGCATGTCCGGGCCCTTCTGTGCTATTTCATAAGACAACGTACGGTCCTTGCAATGAATGATTTAAATGTACAAATCTGTATGAAATAGATTATAGGTGACATATTTTGGAAAAGGAGAGACCATCTAAAATCAGTAACCAACCTTACCTATAAGATAACACCTTTAACCACTTGCTTTCCAGGTGAGGCAGAAACACATGGGGCAGAAAGGGCAGTGTTGTATTCTTACAGAACGCACAAAAGAGAGCGCCGGGGTGCTTGTAATGTGGGACGAAGGTGTTCTTCTGACAAACTAGAAGAGAGGGTTAATAATCCCTTCAAGGAGGCCTGGGGATGTGTAATGCCACAGAGGGATCAGGGGTTACACCTGCTGGCAGCCACTGGAAGGCTGTGTAACTGTGCGGAGCAGCGAGTACACCCGCCAGCGTGTGCAGGGGTTACACCTGCCGGCAGCCACTGGAAGGCTGTGTAACTGTGCGGAGCAGCGAGTACACCCGCCAGCGTGTGCAGGGGTTACACCTGCCGGCAGCCACTGGAAGGCTGTGTAACTGTGCGGAGCAGCGAATACACCCGCCAGCGTGTGCAGGGGTTACACCTGCCGGCAGCCACTGGAAGGCTGTGTAACTGTGCGGAGCAGCGAGTACACCCGGCAGCGTGTGCAGGGGTTACACCTGCCGGCAGCCACTGGAAGGCTGTGTAACTGTGCGGAGCAGCGAGTACACCCGGCAGCGTGTGCAGGGGTCTCCAAGAGCCCGTATCACATAAGGATGCATAGAAATAAGCATGCGTAGCAGGGGTTCACAACTCCAGTCCTCAAGGGCCACCAACAGGACAGGTTTGCAGGATATTCCTGCTTCAGTACAAGTGGTGCAGTCATTGATTGAGCCACCTGGGCTGAAGCAGGGATATCCTGAAAACCTTGAGGACTGGAGTTGGCCACATCTGATTTATACCCCTCCCTGGATGCAGTGGAGCGGGGGCGCTGTTAAAGGGGCTGTCACATGTGTAGGGCATTAGTAAAAGAATAAATAAACGGGCTATCGGTATAATCGGCTTCCTTCCAACAGAAAAGGAATTACACCTACAATAAATGAACTTATTTGTACAAACACGCCAAGGCATTTGGTTGCCAGGGAGACGATGGAAGTGTGAAAATGATTTAAAAATACACTTGTTTGATTCTTGTTTAAAAGTGCCATTTACCCACATTTAACACGCCAAGGCTCGTTAAACTTGGGGGTTTCATTGGCCCCTACTCAAGTAAATCCGCTTACCAGCGCTGGAAAGGAGATCAGATCCATTAAATGACTGGGACCAAAATCTTCTTCAGCGCGGGAAAATGCGCTTCACAGCATATTTAATAAGGGCTATTAAATTGGGGGAGGAAATGTTAATGGAGAACAGAATCTCAAACAAAGCATCTATGTTAGGCTGACCAGATGTCCCGGTTTAGCTGGGACAGTCCTGTTTTTAGGGCTCTGTCGGTTTTTGGATCCCCCGGTGCGTGCCAACTGCGCATGTGCGAAGAGCGCTGGCCGACCGTGCGTGATCGGCCCTTGCTGGCTGCTCGTGTGAATACGCGACCAGCAAGCTCTGATTGCGCATGAGTGACCGACAAACGGCGTTCAATCGGCACTCAGCGTTCACGCATGCGCAGTCAGCACTCAGCATTCACGCATGCGCAGTCAGCACTCAGCGTTCACGCATGCGCAGTCAGCACTCAGCGTTCACGCATGTGCAGTCGGCGCTCACCATTCACGCATGCGCAGTTGGCAAGCGCCGATTGCACATGCGTGACATTTGTCCCGGTTTTTGCCGGAACAATTATGGTCCCCCTAATCTATGGGGAACAGTAATTCTGGGGCAAAAAATTGCATCATACAGTAAATATCACAGAAAATAATCCCCCTCAAATCAATAGTATTGTTTTGATACATCTGGAACAATGTTTCTACCATTGGCTGGTGGGATAGCTGAATGGTAACGTCTCTGTATTTGAAGTGGAGGGACACCGATCACATGGTGGTGTCAGGATTATTGTGACATTGAGTAAAGTTACTTTATCTCTCTGTGCCTCTGATATCCAAAATGAGTGTGAGATCTTCTGGGTGCTAAATGATATGTACAGCTGTGTGTTCACTGTCAGCGTGACACAAGAAAAAAAATATTTCCGGACTACTGAGAAACCCCAGCCTGGAAATCCAGATGAGCAGCACTTTTGCTTTGGGTGCACGTTGTACATCGATGGTTGGCGACAATTTGCGAAAATAACATCCGTTAGCCCTAAATCTCGTGAATAGGAGGAGGGTTATGGGATTATTTTGAAGGTCACACGCAGCAGGCATCTTCTCTTCTTCTATAGCAAGAGCCTCCACCAAGAGACCGCTCCTACTCACCCTCTCCGTGTAAACACCTGTAATACTGATGCTGCGTCCGATATCGCACAGCATGGAAGGTTTGTACACACTATCGATGCAAATACAATAATACTATGATTTCCGTCACATTGATCATGTATGTTCCCAATTAAGAGTGCATATCCCATAATACAATAGATATCTTCAAAAAAAAGGTTGGCTATCTTTTTAGAAAGAAAAGGTATACAGGGATATACCAAATAAGTATACATGGGAAGGATGTTGATCCAGGGATTAATCCGATTGCCAATTCTTGGTGTCAAGAAGGAATTAATTTTTCCCCTTATGATATATCATTGGATGATATGTCACTGGGGTTTTTTGTTTGCCTTCCTCTGGATCAATAAGTATAGATATAGTATAAAGTATCTGTTGTCTAACTTTAGCATCGGTTGTACTGGATGGACGTATGTCTCTTTTCAACCTCATCTACTATGTAACTATGCAACTATGTACTGATGTAACTATGTAACATATCGAACAATGCAACTCCTTTCAGCGCTGCAGGGGGTAAAGCAGAACCTTAACCTGTTTGCTTTTTTTCCTTTTTAATTAATTTTTATTTATTTTTTTACTTAACTGAACCAATCATTTCAGTCTAATATTCTGCTATTCAGCATCCCTGTGATGACCATCATCCCTCTTCACCGATTGGCTGCACGGCCATCCAAGGGTCTCCTGGTAATAGCTTCCTGGAACCCCAGGGTTTAGGTAAGCACTTACAGTACATAAAACACTGTTATGGGGAGGGAGGGGGGATTCTGCTTTATTTCCCAGCGATTCCGGGCTCTAGTTTTGGCACACAAAATAATGGAGTTGTATTAATAGTGTTTTCGCCATCTGTACACGCACATAAATCCGGGGCCCAGACACCGTGCAGTATTGACCCCTCACATCTGCGCTCCTTCACCTTTAATGCGCGCTCATAATTAGAGGAATAAAAAGAGATTTCCAGTAATTAATTTGCTGAATGCATCCATCTTGTGGCTTTTTCAACATGAATCACATATAAATCCACGCTTCCCGGGTGCCTAAGTGTTTTTTTTTCTCCACATCCCATTAACCTCTAACACACGGAGATGCACAAACAATCAGAGGACAAAGGCAAAAAAATGCCCCCCCCCCCCCCCCCCTCCACCCCCACCCCCGGTACTACGTTTCAAATGTTCACCTGCTACCTACATGGCCAGGACACGGTAATCTCCTCTGGGTCTGTCGCTGCCAGCTGATGGATGGCGGCTGGAAATGAAGCAATACACACTAATGCAATATGAGCCTGGGTGAGAAGGTGGTAAGGTGCCCGGGGAAGGGATGATGCACAGAGCTTCACAAGAGTTACAAGCAGGGGAGGGCAACTCCAGACCTCAAGAGCCACAGGCAGGTCGCGTTTTCAGGACATCCCAGCTTTAGCACAGGTGGCTCAATCGGTCCCTGCTTCGGCACAGATGGCTCAACTCTAGTACACTGAAGCAACATCTTTTCTACCATTTATTAAGAGGATTGGTTGGAGTTAGAGCAGGAGTGGGCAACGCCAGTCCTCAAGGGCCACCAACAGGTCTGGCTCAGTCAATGACTGTGCCACTGATTAAGCCACCTGTGCTGAAACAGGGATATCTGGAAACCCAGATGTGTTGGTGGCCCTGGGCTGGAGTTGCCCGCCCCTGAGTTATAGCATCAAAGCTTCTTTCAGAGAAAAGGTCGCACCAGGGTGAGAGGTGCTGCTTTGAAGTTGTGGGGCGAGAGGCTCAGCGGAAATAGGAAGAAGTTTGTTCCGTTATGTTAGTGAGAGAGAGGGAAGCACATTGAGCAGCCTTTTATTAGAAGTGTTGGGGGGGGGAAATATAGTCAACTGAAGAAGCATTGGGATATATACAAGGGAACCTTACAGAGGTAGCAAGTACTGAATAGTCGTTTTGGACCTGGTAGTCTATAATTAATGGGACATTACATTAGTACGATATTAGCAACATGCTACTGGGACTGCGAGGAATTGACCAGTTATTGAATGAACATGATAGTTATTTGTGGTTGATGTAGATGTAGAAGACCTCATAAGTCTCTTCTTCAGACATTCTGTAGCACCAAAGGTAACATGTATAACAAAGGACACATGCTATGGACAGGGTAGAAGACAACGGTAGAAGGATTCTGGGGGTAATTTTACAATTATGCACGGGGGGGGGGGGTGGGGCGGATTTGCAAAAAAAAAAGTGAGCGAAAGATCGCCTTTTAATCTAAATCTGTCCAAATGATTTGTGTTAATGAACCTGCACTGTGGTCATGTGACCCGATCGCTTCCCATTGGCAGATTTTGCCCCCCAGCACTCTGCTGCTGCCTGTAAATATCAGGATGTTACGACGAGGACACACAGATGTAGCCAGACTTACTGTCCTGGTTGCTGCACCCGGGGGTGTGGCTGCCGTGTGCAACCACAGCCCCGAAAACAGAAAGCGGTTTGGGTGGATTAATGCTGCCGGGGGTCCCTGCTTCTAAATGGGACCACCGCAGCATTAAGCCAACCACGCCAGCCACCACCAGCCTGTCAGAGTGTGCAGAGGAGTCCCGGGGGGAAGCAGCCCTCTCTGTGCCGCCCCAAAGCAGCTCTTAAAAGGAGCAATTCACGGGCTTTTTATTATTATTTTTAATAGAGTCCTGACGAAGGGGGTTTCCGGAGCAGAACCCCATTCATTTCAGCTACAGAGACATCCCCCCGATACTCACCTCCATAGCAGGTGCCGGCATCTCCTGCAAATTTAAATGTTCCGCGGCACGTGGCCCGGCAGGAAGATGTGACGGCAAAAAAAGCGGTGTAGCTAGTTAGCCATAGATTGCAATGCGCTTAGATATGTCTACAATGCAGTCCGCCAGTCCTGGTTATATATACCAGAGCACATTGATTTCCAGGGGGTCACTAAAGACTGTATAGCAAGTGATTCCCTAAAAACGAGTCCCAATTCCCCAACAACAGCCCCCAATTACTAAACCTGTTACCATTCTTGAAACTATAATTAATCCCATAATTGAGCGCAACAATGGGCAAAGGGGGGTAACATATGTTGGGTGTGAAGTCCTGGTACAGCAACCAACGGTACCAGCTGGCATGAGAGCGAGAGAACCTTCCAGCGCAATCCTCCATCCTAAGACCACAAATAGAATATGTGCCCAGTGTTCCAAGGGGGTTCTGGGGTGTAATTCCTTCCGGCACACGTGAGCCAAAGGCACTTACATGCTCATGGAGCCAAATCCCGGCGACTGATGTCTTTACATAGAGAAACGATGAGTGTTTTAAAGGGGCAGTTCCCCCTACTCCATTTTGGGTGCCCCCACCCCCTTTACATGTATAAGGAAGCAGGGAGGTCTCCGGAGCCGAACCCAGTCAATTTGAGGTCCAGATCCCCCTGGTTCCGGAAAATACTTACCGGGGTACGTGCCGCCAGTACCAAATGGAGGTTTCAGTCTTGTGTGCACGTGGGCCAATGGATTTAAACAGCCACCCAAGGCACTGACACCACCTTCTCCGGTACGTATGTCAGGAACCAGGGGTCCCTGGTGCTGAAATCACTGCAGTGCAGCTCTGGGGACCCCGTACTTTCTATACATGTAAATGGAGGTGTGGGGGGGGGGGGAAGGGAATTGTTGCTTTAAGTAATTCTTAAGTGTTATAATTTATTAGATAATTGTATCAAACCTTGAAACCCGGGAAATTTCTTTGGCACCTCTCTTTTGTGGGATACTGGTGTGTCACTAATTGGGGATGGCCAACTCCTCGGGATACAGGCAGGCGCGGGGTGCAGGGAGGCACAGGATGTGGGCAGGCGTGGGATGCGGGGAGGCGTGGGATGCGGGGAGGCGCGGGATGCAGGGAGGCGCGGGATGCAGGGACGCGCGGGATGCTGGGAGGCGCGGGGTGCCGGGAAGCGCGGGATGCCGGGACGCGCGGGATGCAGGGAGGCGCAGGTTGCCGGGACGCGTGGGATGCCGGGACGCGCAAGGTGCCGGGACACGCGGGATGCCGGGACACGCGGGATGCCGGGACGCGCGGGATGCAGGGAGGCGCAGGGTGCCGGGACGCGTGGGATGCCGGGACGCGCAAGGTGCCGGGAAGCGCGGGATGCCGGGACGCGCGGGATGCCGGGAGGCGCAGGATGCCGGGACGCGCGGGATGCAGGGAGGCGCGGGATGCAGGGAGGCGCAGGGTGCCGGGACGCGCGGGATGCCGGGAAGCGCAGGATGCCGGGACGCGCGGGATGCAGGGAGGCGCGGGATGCAGGGAGGCGCAGGGTGCCGGGACGCGCGGGATGCCGGGACGCGCGGGATGCAGGGAGGCGCGGGATGCAGGGAGGCGCGGGATGCAGGGAGGCGCAGGGTGCCGGGACGCGCGGGATGCCGGGACGCGCGGGATGCCGGGACGCGCGGGATGCAGGGAGGCGCGGGATGCAGGGAGGCGCAGGGTGCCGGGACGCGCGGGATGCCGGGACGCGCAAGGTGCCGGGACGCGCGGGATGCCGGGAGGCGCGGGATGCCGGGAGGCGCGGGATGCCGGGAGGCGCGGGATGCCGGGAGGCCAGGACGCGCGGGATGCCGGGAGGCGCGGGATGTCGGGACGCGTGGGATGCTCAGGAGGCGTGGGATGCAGGCAGGTGCGGGATGTGGGGAGGCGTGGGATGCGGGTAGGCGCGGGATGCAGGGAGGTGCGGGATGCGGGAAGGCGCGGGATGCAGGCGCGGGATGCAGGGAGGTGCGGGATGTGGGCAGGCGTGGGATGCGGGCAGGCGCGGGATGCAGGGAGGCGTGGGATGCGGGAGGCGTGGTATGCGGGCAGGCGCGGGATGCGGGGAGGCGTGGGATGTGGGGAGGCGTGGTATGCGGGCAGGCGCGGGATGCAGGGAGGTGCGGGATGCGGGCAGGCGCGGGATGCGGGGAGGCATGGGATGTGGGTGGCGTGGTATGTGGGCAGGCGCTGGATGCAGGGAGGTGCGGGATGCGGGCAGGCGTGGGATGCAGGGAGGTGCGGGATGCGGGCAGGCGCGGGATGCAGGGAGGCGCGGGATGCGGGCAGGCGCGGGATGCAGGGAGATGCGGGATGCAGGCGCGGGATGCAGGCGCGGGATGCAGGCAGGTGCGGGATGTGGGCAGGCGCGGGATGCAGGCGCGGGATGCGGGCAGGCGCGGGATGCAGGGAGGCGTGGGATGCGGGCAGCTGGGCTACGTGAATATCCATCTCCCAGACTGTAGGTGAGGTTGGCAAGGATGTATGTGTTTACTCGGTAGCATACAAGAAGCAGATTTCTTTGTTTTCCTGGAGGAAATGTGTTTCTTACCATTCATTTATCTCACATCCTCAGGGGCCTCAGGTTGCTGTAGAAACCTTCCAACAATTCCACCTGACTCAATGCCCGTTGAGCTGCAGGGGTTTCACCTGCGATTCACGGAGGAAGGGCTAAATAATCACAGTAAATAACCCAGAACAGGCTCCTCTCCATCCTCCTAGGCATCTCCAGAAAGGAGACCAATTAGTTTGTCAAATTCCTCTGAACTAACCGAGCATGGAACCTGGAAATGTGCTTTTATATAGGTGCAATCTATCATATTAATACCATTACTATTATTGTTTATTTGTAAAGCGCCAACACATTCCGTAGCGCGGTACAATGGGGGGGGGGAACAGAGTGATATCAATTACATAAACAAAATGACCTACCAAATAAGGAAAGACAAGCGCAGACACATACAAGGTGTCATGATACTCTATGTAAGAAACACTGGGGGTCATGAACTAATCTCCGTTAAGTCGTTTTTAGAGCGCAAAGTGCTCTTAGAACGTGATGTTGCGCTGAACACGATGCACTAAGCCACGCAAACAGGCACTTTGCGTTCTAAAACTGACTTTTTTCAGGAAATTTTTCTAAGTCCAACTTTGCTTGTTCGTTACCCTGTTTGCGTTAAATTCTGCCCTTAAGCTGGATGCACTAAGCTACGTAACCTTAGCGTACGCGATAGTTGCGTTCAACAGAACACGTCAGCTCAAGGTAGACGCAAAAAAAGCTGGACTTGTGACCCCGCGGGGGTCCCCGAGGGAGGCCGAGGATCGCGCGGGTGTCCCTGGCTGACCCCGCAGCCGTCCCGGGGTACCCGCGGGCCTGCGGTACCAATGTTGTGCCTACAAAAATACTAAACATTATTTCTAACTAAATACACCCCCCTAACACATACAGTACAATAATGTGCAAAATAACTATTATCCAGATATGGATAAAAGATGATTTGCCCATTAGTAAACACTGCATTAGCATACATAAATAAAGTAAATAAATACAGTTATACTTACCACAACAGCAGGTCCCTCTGTCCTCCGTTGAAAGAAAGCATACAGTATGTACATAATAAAGACATTCTAATGGCCCCTAAACCCTTAATCACCTTAACGGTTACTAACCGCTATAGTCATTAAGGGGTTAACCCACCCTGCCCCGATACAAACCCAGGAGACCTAAGCACCCACCATGAACTGACTATATCCACCCTGTACCCGTTGAGTAGTATAGTGGTACATCATACCCATATAATAATAATATGGGCATGATAAGCCTCTATAGCACTCAATGGGCACCCTAATTACAATACATTAATGCACCAGATACACAATAATAAAACCTAACTCCAAAAAAACATACTTCACTAAATAAAAACAGTAGCCAGCTAATCCAATGAATACAAGCAATAACAACATCAGCAATGAATTAATTAAACCATTAACCAATCAAAACAATTAATTCCTAAACCAACTCAAAATGAATAGTAACACTAACCAATCAAACCAATGAATTACTCTAACATTAATGAATGTAAACATTAAAAGACAAAGAAATACATTCAAACAATATCTGAAATAATCATAAAACGCATTAGCTAACATAATACAACATTAACTACAAACGAACACCAATCGCAAACATTTTATTACCATTAAGCAGGAAAAAAACAAACAATGACATCCACATAAGAAACTGACATTAAAAAAACCAACAGCAATACCAAGCCACAAATGCCCCCCAAATATTGTCATAATAATGTATTCATCTGTACCCTAAAGTGGTACAGATTAATATATTATCAGTCAATGTGCCTCCTCCAAAAATTCAAAAAACACATCCAATGAAAAAACCTGTAAAAAGAGACATTTACAAACATTCAATATATTACTTACCATTAGAAGCGGTGGCCCTCCGACTCCCGTGGTAACAGGAAGCTCACGTACCTTGAAGGCCTCCAACAGCATCCGATGCCATCTGCCATGAAGATCCGGATCAGGTACCCAAATCTACTTTTTTCTTTCTTTAATCACCTTCTTCTATCTTCATCTGTCACTATTTCTTGATCTTCTTTATCTTATATCTTCATCTGTCAATCCAAAAAACCCCATGGTAAATCCAAACCGTTGTTGTCTCGTCGTCTTCTTGGGCTCAAATGAGGCATCATGGCCTTAAATGGGGCTTGTGACGTCACATTTAGCCTCAAAATGGTTAACAGCCACCTGATTGGCTGTTAAAACCATGTTCCAACTTTAATTTTTTTTTTTTTACATGACGTCACTTAAAGCTTCAGTTCAGTCAATATCCTGCATGTGTGTTTTTTTTTAATAAATCAGTTCTGTATTAAGAAAAAATACTTTTTTAATTGTTGATGTTGTTATTGCTTGTATTCATTAGATTAGCTGGCTACTGTTTTTATTTACTTTATTTAGGTATGCTAATGCAGTGTTTAATAATGGGCAAATAATCTATTATCCATATCTGGATAATAGTTATTTTGCACATTACTGTACTGTATGGGTTTGGGCTGGAGGGGGTCGTGTATTGATGTTTGTTAAATCTTTTTTTAATATACATGTGTTTCATAGTGTAGATGTGCAGGTGGTCTCCGGAGCTGACCCGCGTTGGTTTTATGTCCGGCGACCCCCTGCTTCCCGAGACACAGGCACCTTTATGGGGTGCCGGTATCCCCTGCAGTTTCAAGCTTCTGCGTCACGTGACCGGGACATTTAAATTCTGCAGGGGATACCGGCACCCCATAACGGGGCCTGTATCTCCTGAAAAAGGGGGTCCTTGGACCTGAAACCAATGCGGTTCAGCTCCGGAGACCCCCTGCTCATGTACACTATTATTAAAATGATTTTAATTAGTGTACGATCGCCTGTAACAGGCTTGCATGGAGATGGCAAATCTCCATGCAAATGTTACATGCGGCTTTTTTTTCTATCAGCTAGCGAACGTAAAGGTTAAGAACGCTAGCAGTGGGGAAAAAAGCAACACGTACGCTGTGGCTGTTTTGAGCACGAACGTTAAAAAATGTGCTCAAGGCCTTAGTGAATCGCGTCCCCGCCTCACTTTGTAACGGACGTGCTTTTTTTTTTGAACAATAGAACGCAAACCCATTGAGCTTAGTGCATAGCCCCCACTGTTTGTTCATATCAGCATTACTAGAATTGCAATAAAGTGACAACCCTCAGCAGCCTAATACTTTGTCTGTTATTGTTTAAGCCAGGGGCAGCCAACTCCAGTCCTCAAGGGCCACCAACAGGCCAGGTATTATTGATATCTATGCTTCAGCACAGGTGGCTCAATCAGTGGCTCAGTCAAGACTGAGCCACTGATTGAGTCACCTGTGCCGAAGCAGGGACTGATTGAGCCAGCTGTGCTGAAGCAGGGATATCCTTAAAACCTGACCTGTTGGTGGCCCTTGAGGACTGGCGTTCCCCCACCCTGGTTTAACACCTGCTTCATCATTTAACCCATTTGCAGCCAGCGGCGTCTGTAATTGTTGTAAGCTCTCCGACATGCAGGGTCCTCGTTACCTGTCTATAGCTGTGTGCGCTCGTCTGTCCTTATTTGGTATGCCACCCTGTTTATGTAATATACATCACTCTGTACCCCCTATTGTACTGCGCTGCAGCATATGTTGCCACTTTAAAAAAATAAACAAGAGTAATAATGCATTGCTACACAAATTTGTAGTTTGGGTGTTGAAAGTGGAATTGCACCTTTAAAAGCCTTCTTGTGCTTTCTGCAGTGGTTCTTACCTCTATTTTATACACTGCCATCCAAAAAAATGAAAAGAAACAGCAACTGCTGGATATGGGCCCCATGGGGGCGAAGAGAACCGAACCCCAGTATTTACTGACGTCTCTGCAAAGCCCGTGCAGAAGCAGCCTGTGTTTAATCAGAGAAAAGGAATCCCAGGGAGAGTGATGGGGCGCTCGGGGGCCCGATACTGGCTGGGGAGCTCGGGGGTCCGATACTGCCTGGGGAGCTCGGGGGCCCGATACTGCCTGGGGAGCTCGGGGGCCCGATACTGGCTGGGGAGCTCGGGGGTCCGATACTGCCTGAGGTTGGTAGCAATAGCCTGATGAGCCGGCAACATTCATTTCTCACCTAAAATCATTAGCGGCATGTGTTGGTGCCATTTCTCGCGCTCTTACGCTTGGCGCGCGTTTCTTTGCGTGGTATGTGTCATGTTCATAGGCTACATATCAATGCATGAGAATTGTTTGCGTCTGCTTGCATTTTGCCTTGACACCAACTCAAAGTTGATTGACAGTTTTGACGCATTTATGACGCATATTTAGTGTTTTTAATACGTATCATTTGCATACCTGCACTACCGACGACCTCCAAACTTCGCCTCTAACTCCACCCCAAGCGTGACGCACGGCATATCAATATCTGTGTTACACATCATCGCACCAAGACGCACACACCCGTTACTCTTCTGCGCAACTCCTTTTCACGACAAACTTGCGTTAAGCTTTATACACACGCCATAAAACAATCCCATAACACCTATTTATATCAGAGGAAGCAGACTCCCCGTACTCCCCCTCTTGTCTCCGAACAGCAACGATCCGTCCAAATATAGGCTGGAACAGACGTGAGCTGCCGAGGGCTCAGGACACTGGCCCTATCAACGAGGCATTTTTCCAATAGCCGACCGATCATTCAGCCCCCACTGACATTGTATTTGGGCAGCTGGCAGTGGGTAGGAAGGAATGTATGTATCCCCCTGTCACCGCACACCTACACACGCTACCCGTCTGCCCATTCCTTCCTATAATAAAGTGCGTGCCTATTAAGGACACAGTGCCACTTCAGAGTTTCAGCTTAATAACCGAAGCTGTTCAGAGGGAAGATGTTATTTTATTTCCCCTTATTCTGTTTGAGCCGCTGCTTCACATTGAAGACGCCTGCGTTCACGTTGCACTTCTCGCCCTGAGCACTCGCAGCATTGATTTTGCATTGTTTTAGTGTGCTCGCCTTTTTCGTTTTTGATGAAGTATTGGAGGATTTATTACAACTTTGTGTGTCTGGAGCGGTCCTTGCAGACACTCTCTATAATACAATGGAAGTCACTCCCGTTCTGTGTGCATGTTTCCAAATGTGGGTGTTTATGAAGAAAGGAGGAAAATAACAGGTAGGTGATCAATAAGTCCCATGAAGGTCAAGGGGACCTACCAAGGGGGTCGAAGGTGAGACGTGTATTTATAGAATTAGAACTTGTCATTATGCTGGAAGCCCCTAATAATGGTGATATACTCTGTCACAAATGCATCAGTGCGTTCCAATAACTGTGAACTGACTGCTCACGGTCCCAAAGGTTCAACACAGTATCCCGCGGCTCCTTCTTCTCTTACCGTGCACCTCACGTCTGGAACAACCTACCTGAGACTCTCAAAGCTGCTGCCAGTCAACGCTCTTTTAAGACTTCAGTTGTCTCACATTTTAATCTGGTCTGTAACTGTTACATACACCTATAACATATATTATCTGTAACTGTGCATGCAATGTCTTTATATACAATGTATAACACTTCATTTAATGTAACCATGTATCGTCATCATCACTCTGTGCCCAGGACATACTTGAAACGAGAGGAAACTCTCTATGTATTACTTCCTGGTAAAACATTTTAATAAATAAATAGCATTGGTAAAATTCATTGGCGCCATGCTTTCTTTAGAAGGAGGCAAAAACCCAATGACCCGGCCACTGGGCTCATAGACCCAAGTCCTGGTTCTGTTTCAATAGAAAAAAAAGAATTGCTCTTTAATGTGAAATTCAAATTTAAACACTCATGGCGTAGTAAGCTCGAGTCAAAGGAGAACATAAAGGCTCATTATGCAAGAAGAACATTTTGGACAGCAGAAGTCGCAGGAGTCAGGTCCCAAACATTTTGTGCTCATGTAGAGGATCACCACTAATGCTTAAATCATTATTATAGGATTAAAGACAAATAATATATTTAGCGAAAACAATGGAAGTGTGTATATATATATAGTCTCAAACCCGCTTAGCCATTAAGACCAACCTCACACTGATGATACCCATCAAGGTTGAAACATGTCTGTGAGTGGGTTCAATGGCTTTGCATCTCATCCCAGCCTCTGTCTAAAAGCTGTGTTTAAAACAGCATGCATTGGCTTGAGGATTTGCTTGTGTAATACAAGCTTGAGACAAAAGGTGGCACTTAGTGCTCATTTGCATGCCATTTCCCAGAATCCCTTGCTGCAGTGGAAGCGCTGTATGCTGGGCGATAATGGGGAAGACAGGGTTGCAGACCTGTCTAAGACATGCAAATGAACATACAGTAATATTTACAGTTGCTATATATATATATATATATATATATATATATATATATATTTTTTTTTTTTTTCTTGTGATACCATCAGGTAACTCTAGGTGCTGGAACAGTGCAATAATTGGGCTTTCCAGCTCACAGAGAGTTAGTCCTCCTTAGAAGTAGCTAATACAGCTGCTGCCTAATTGATCAGACACAAGGAAGTGTTTAAGTAAAACACAGAGAGATGCCATGTGTGAGAGACACATGCTGAGCCAGAGTGAGAGATTGCTGTCCCAGAGAGGGGGACAGAGAAGTGCTCCCCAGCAAGTAAGGCTGGCACAGTTCCTTGGACCCACTGGATGGTGATCGCGGAGTCCGCTGGGACTGCCTGGGTTTGAATGCCAAAGGGAAGAAGAAGGACGGCCGACCATGCTGAAGTGGGGACGTCTGCTCAAAACCTGGACTTGCAGATAAGCAAACCCCTTTATTGCTGTGTACAGAGACTATGTATGTCAAATATAATACTACCTATTTTGGGGTGGGAACCAGCTTAGCTGACCATCCAGTTAGTGAGGGCTAAAGCTATGGTGTAGTCAGGTTTCCCTAAAGGGAATAGGGGTTATTTTTATGTGTTGTTTTGATTTAAAGGGACGGTGGGCCTGTTGGTGTATGATTTAATCCCTGTAAATAAACCCCATATAGAGAATTACTGTGTTTCCTGCCTTACATTGGGACTAAAAGAGACTGCAATGTGGTGTGGTCATCACAATATATATATATATATATATATATATATATATATATATATATATATATACAGGCATACCCCGGTTTAAGGACACTCACTTTAAGTACACTCGCGAGTAAGTACATATCGCCCAATAGACAAACGCAGCACATGCATGCGCCTGTCAGCACGTCCTGAACAGCAATACCGGCTCCCTACCTGTACCGAAGTGTGCGCAAGCGGGGAGACTATAGAGCCTGTTACAAATGCGTTATTTACATCAGTTATGCACGTATAAGACGATTGCAGTACAGTACATGCATCGATAAGTGGGAAAAAGGTAGTGCTTCACTTTAAGTACATTTTCGCTTTACATACATGCTCCGGTCCCGTTGCGTACGTTAATGCGGGGTATGCCTATATATATATAAATA
This sequence comes from Ascaphus truei, assembly GCF_040206685.1. Lineage (NCBI taxonomy): Eukaryota > Metazoa > Chordata > Amphibia > Anura > Ascaphidae > Ascaphus > Ascaphus truei. The sequence goes on from NC_134487.1 coordinate 12,318,696, forward strand.
TAAATATATATATATAGCCCTGATAGGTTTGGGCTATTATTCTGTCCTCCTCCTGTGCAATAATCCCTGGTAAGGGCAGGTTTGCCAGGAGTTAAAATGGGTTCTCCCTACTCACTGTAGTTCAGTTGGTCAGAGAAGGTAGTGCCCCGGCCTTGTGTCAGTCAAGGGCAGGCTTGAGGCCCTCCCTCTGGGAGAGGCTGGTAGACTGTTCCCACTACTCTGATAGGGGGTAGTGGAAGAGCTAGGCATGCTTCCAGGGCCCTGACTGGGAGTGAAAGGCCAGGGTCATCCTGAGGTAGAACTCCTGAGACGTACTGCTGTGACTGTGTATGCTGTACAGTGTGCTGCAGAGGAAATAAAGTGTTCCTGATTATAAAGAAGCAGTTGTGAGACTGGAATCTCTCATCCCTGAGTGGGACGTTCTATTCCAGGGATTTCACCCTATATCCTGGGGCCTTCAATAGATGGAGGCACTGTCACCGTGAGTACGTACTGGGTATGTCCCCAGAAGCCTGTCCTGACCTTCCCCATAACAACATTAAACGGGAGACTCGGGAGTCCTGTAAACCAGCAGGTGCACCACACTATAGCCATGTGTAACCAGAGTAGTATTTCCCTAGGAGACCCGATCTGCGATTGGGGAGGGGGGAAACCTGTTACACACACACACACACACATATATATATGTTCATTTGCATGTCATTTCCCAGAATCCCTTGGTGCAGTGGAAGCGCTGTATGCTGGGTGACAATGGGGAAAGACAGGGTTGCAGACCTGTCTAAGACATGCAAATGAACATACAGTAATATTTACAGTTGCTTTATGCTTTACTGTGGAGGGTTTTTGTCACTTTTTTTACCCACCATAACCTTAATGACAGTGGTGATTACCTAGTCTAGTCTCAAACCTGCAAGCCATTAAGACCACACTGATGATACCCATCAAGGTTGAAACATGTATGTGAGTAGGTCTTATGGCTTTGCATCTCATCCCAGCCTCTGTTTAAAAGCTGTGTTTAAAACAGCATGCAGTGGCTTGAGGATTGGCTTGTGGCACTGAGTGCTCATTTGCATGTCATTTCCCAGAATCCCTTGGTGCAGTGGAAGCGCTGTATGCTGGGTGACAATGGGGAAAGACAGGGTTGCAGACCTGTCTAAGACATGCAAATGAACATACAGTAATATTTACAGTTGCTATATATATATACATACATACATACATACATACATACACACACAAACACAGATATATATCTGGTTTTGAAGCAAAAGTGTTCTCATTTGCATGTCATTTCCCAGAATCCCTTGCTGCAGTGGAAGCGCTGTATGATAATGGGGAAAGGCAGGGTTGCAGACCTGTCTAAGACATGCAAATGAGCACACAGTAATATTTCCATTTGAGATATATATATATAAATATTATTTTAGGTACATTTTATTTCAGATGCACCTCAGCTAGAACGACAAAGCTCTTGTTGGATTAGACGATATCTGGCTTCCTGCCAGCAATTAGCGCTGGACTCAGAAGCCCTGTGAACGGAGGTAAACGAGTTGGAATCATTAGCCGGGGCTGGGAGAGAAAGCGCACCATTCTTTTTTTTCTTTCTTTTAATCAGGGATTTTAGTCATCTTGAGAAGTGAGGAGCAGAACATGGACACAGGAGGCATGGCTCTGGTGCGGTTACAGCTGAAAACCAAGTGCGACTGAATGTACAATTACACTAATGAACTGGAGAATAAAATAAAACAACGGGGGGAGGGAAAAGCCCCTCTCTGTGTATAGAAAGAAGTCTACCACCAATAGCGGTATCAGAGATCATTAATTAGCACACTGTTGAGACTTGGCCTAGTAAACAGGCTACCGAGTGCAGGCACCTTGCTAATAATAGAATGAACACATTTAAATAAAGACGTGAACTCTCGCTCGTTTTCCCCGAGTCTCGCTGATTGGGAGTCGGTCTCCGTGATTTCGAGCATTTTATAGGCACATACTCAATATGCAGCGAAGCTGCTACCCAGCGCTGGCAAAGAGTTCAGCTCCTTTCAGATGAATGGGACCACACTGGCCCACCGGGTCAAAAATGTCTTTCAGGGACATTTGGGATGGAAAGGGGGAATATTTCTAAAACTTCTGTTGACTTGCGTTGGGATGAAGGGATTATTTCTAAGGAGGCAGCAACACATCTATACATTTTCCAGATAACAATCAGGGAGCCTCCTTCCATAAATAGGTAGGTTTTCCATGCAGCAAAGGTGTTCAGCTCGCATGGCTGATGCAAAAGCCAGAGCCAATCATCAGCTATCTCCTTTTGAAACATATCAGTGATTGACATCTCAATAATATCAGAGATCAGTTGGCCAGCCATGCTAGCAGTAGCAGTAGGGTGAACTACTATAACTCATCACGAAGAAGACCTGCTAACCAAGCAGCATTAGGCAGTCAACATGTCTGGAAGTTAATGTTACTCCGAGGATCAAGGACACCTGACCAAAAGGAAATGCATCTTCAACCATGGAAGAACAACACATGAGCATTGCAATAAGATAAACACATTCAGCTATATAACAGTGTGGGCCATTTTACGCTGACCTTTAATTGAATGCACAATACAGAAAGCATTGCAGGGGGTTAGTGATGCACAGTACAGCAGAAAAAGGGTTAAAGCCTGTAATCCCAACCAGGGCCGGCGTGATGGTGGTGCCTGTGCACCAAGCCCCGGTCTCGGTAACTCTCTTACCTTCTCCAGGGGCATCTCCTCCTGCAGAGTCCCATCATCATGGCTCTGTGACGTCAAATGGTGTCACACCTCCATGACAACGGGACGTCACGTGATATTGCGCCGCCATGTGGCATCACATTGTCATGATAGCGGGACGCCCTGTGGTGCTGCGTTGCCATGACAACATGATGCCACAACATCACATGACGCCCCATTACCATGACTCCGCGACATCAAATGGCGTCACGCGGAGCCATGATGACGGGATGCTGAGGAGATGACGCCGGAGAAGGTCAGAGCCGACACCCCGCACATATCCTTGTACCGAGCCCCGCAAACATCCCAGCCGGCCCTGATCCCAACTCTATGAAGCACACCAAAAATGATTGCAGATTATATGAATGTGCTGCTTTCATTGGGTAGATAAGTGATTACTGTTTAACGCCTTACATGCTGGAATGCCCGTGGTACTTTCTGGCTCTGGCGTCATGTTATCGGTTGTGTGGCTATCCCATGGGTCAGATCCACCTCTCCACCCCCCAATGAGCAGTTTGCAGGGAGAGCCATGCACATGACAGCACTGTTCTGGGAATGGCACAAGGGCTTTATGGGTGCTGAATTCTGGGCACTTCCCAGGGTGGCACTAATCTGCATTTACTAAAACCCACATTAATCCCTGTGCAACGGACATCCACACAGCACTGCATGAGTTGTGTCCCCAGTAAAGCATTACATTACTATGTCAAGGTTCGAATGAACGACCCCTTGAAACAGTGACAGAGGGGTTAAAAACGCAGGCAGCCAGCTAGTTTAGAACCGGTGAAACATAAATTCATGCCTGCGAGTTTGTAACCAGCTAATTAACTAGATTTCTCAAAACTGCAATTTAACGAAAAACACTAATTATGCTTCACAAAGGGGGAAAAAAAAACGTTTTCCCTTATTAGCAAAAAGACACCACGGAAAAACGCAAAGGTCGGCTAAAGTTCTCCCCCCGTATGCTCAATGCCGCTGTGTAAAACTTGCAGTGGGGTTTTTAATTCAATTTTTCTGCATGGAGTACGGGCTCAAGCTGCCTCCATCAATTCCGAACTAAAACGCTGTCAGTGTTTGAGAGCTGCAGATAAGAGAACCTGGGAAAAGACTGCCTGGGAGCCGGGTCACTGGGGACACGGCGCTGCTATCATTTACTCCAATTTCACGCTCACATATTGGGCTTTCCCCCCACCCCCATAAAGCAAACCAGAAATAAGTGTTGACGTTCCAAGCGCCTCCTATCCAATTTTTGGCAGTGAGTTTTTAAAAAAATGAAGCACACTTTTTCTTCTGATGGTGTCCTCATCAGAAACAATACAGGTAAGAGAGAGCGGGATTTGCCTGTGCAATATCTTGGTGAACGCACATCGCACATAAGGCAGTAGCCAGGTGAAGTCAAAGCCCCCCTATATCTCAGCTCAATTTACAAACTAGCTGTCAAAATAATTTCTTAATACTTATGATAGATGTAAGATTTGGATAAAAATGTATTAGCAATTATTTATTTTTATTTAATTATTTATAACCCGGTTTACCAGGAAGTAATTCACTGAGAGTTACCTCTCGTTTTCACGTACGTCCTGGGCACAGAGTTATGAGGACAATACATAGTTACACGTCATATTTACAAAAATAGCACCAGTCACCCAGAAACAGAGCCCAAGGAAGAGTTTGCCACTGTTGAAAAGGTAGAGAATGTCTGTACGTTCTGGCACCGACCACTACTTTTCTTAAACCACTCCAATCTCTGCTTCCAGAGATGCCAATCTCTAAGGACCATAATTATTGTGATTTGGGGGTTACAGACCCCCCAAAATTACACTTTAATGGGAAACGATTGCATTCTCTGGCTTTTTTTCTATAAGCTGTATAAAAGTTCCTACCTATTTTACGTTTGGTCATCGTTTTGGTCTTTTGATACCTCTTGCGATAATATACTGTATGTAGATATATAGCTTGAGACAACTCAAGAAGAATGCAGAGATGCATGCTGGGTATTACCCCAAGATACAAGAAAAAAGAATGGATGGGTTGGAAACCAAACAAAAGTCTGTGACATCATCACAAGGGTAAAGAAATGAAAATAGCAGTGGCCCGGACATATCGCAAGAAGAAATGACCATTGTTCGACAGAGATGGTACTCGACTGGATTCCAAGGGTTATAAAAAGACCAAGATGACCAAAAGTAGGATGGGAGGATGAAATCAGAAAATGTATTGGAGCAACATGGAGAAGAGAGGCTGTAACCCTAGTACCAGGAAGATCATTGAGAAGGCCTTCATCCAGCAGGGAATCGACAAGGCTTGAAGATGATGATATATATATTATATATACACACACACACACACAAATACATCTGATAAAAACATTTAGAAACTACCGTACGCAAGAGTCGCACTGCACTGTCCCCTGTTCTCGTGTACTAGCAGAAATAGGTACAATCGGTATAGCTGATCTTCCATTGGTACAGCACCCAAAAAATAACTGATCAATGACAGGATAAAGAAAATCAGACATTACATTGTTGGGCAACATTTCAACATACCCTTCCTAAAACCCATAAAACCCATCTGGCTATTTACACCGCCTTGTAGGATCACTCTCTGCCATAGACGTAGAGAGCACGGTTCTTCTCTGTGACTTCCCATGGCTTTATATACCTGGCATATCATGTGCAGAAGTGAAGTATGCAACTACGTGCAGTATATTCCAGTCTCTGGTCACTGCACCCAGTTCCTTAACACAAAGCAAAGAAAAGGCCCATTGTGAAAAAAAGACAAAAAATACATGAAAGGAAAGTTCCGTCTGGAATTTCAGGCCTGCTTCTGTTTTATATTTACTATTAAACGACAGCCCCGGTGAAATCCAAGCTCCTCGTTATCGACTGCTCGCCATAGAACACGCTTCCACCGGAGCAGACGGCAGTAAAAAATGTTAAGGCACCCCCAGACTTCCTGCCCGCGAAGGCAGGACAAGGGGTTCTGAAGCAACCTGCCAGACTGAGCTGCTTTACTCACTGTAAACCTGCAAGCTGACAAAACAATAAATATATATATATATTCCATTATTACCCTATTGAAGTGAAATAAAAAATATTTAAAAAAAACAACTGACTGCCAATTTTTGGCCTGAGCCAGACTGTAAAAACAGAGACAATGTGATTCAGTAGAATAAGGAAGAAAAGAATGGGAAAGATCTTTGGAATAACAATGTATCGCGGTTTCCTGACACTAAGTGGGTGGCACGGTTAGATTAGAGGTATGCTGGGTTTTTTCTTGCATGGAATGTCACACAGAAGTCCCACACTCTAATTGACACTCTTCTTTTGCTCTGTGACTGTACTAAGCTGTCACATTATTTCACTTTTACTGTGTGAGGATCCGCCCTCAAACACTAAACAATCTCCAACACCAGGTGTATGTATGTATGTATGTATATATATATAGATATATATCTACTTAGTTAAGTTATGGTGGGTAAACAAAGTGACAAAAACCCTCCACAGCAAAGCATATAGCAAATAGAAATATTCCTGTATGCTCATTTGCATGTCTTAGACAGGTCTGCAACCCCACCTTTCACTATTATCACCCAGCTAGCATGTCTTTCCCAGAATCCCTTGCTGCAATGGAAGTGCTGTGTGCTGGGTGATAATGGTGAAAGGCGGGGCTGCAGACCTGTCTAAGACATGCAAATGAGCATACAGGAATATTTCCATTATGTGTATATATATATATATATATATATATATATATATATATATATATATATATATATGAGACTAATTTATAGAATAAGTATTATATCAGTGCTTTTCTCTTTCTCTTGTTTCCCCCCGGAATATCACTGGATCCATACGTCAGAGGACATCTACCTGTTCATATAGTGACGACAGACCGCCTCCAAGGGATGCTCTGACATGTATCAGGACCATTGGGACATCATTTCAGTTTTTGACAGGTTTTAACTGGGAGTGTAAGACGATGAGTCAGTGGTGTTTTCCGGTTAATACATAAAACCGGAATCCCTAATATTACATTATACAAAATCCACTAGCTCTCCTACTTTTAATTTGATTGAGATCAGGCCACATTGGGAACCTAATGGAAAGCTGCAGTCCTACGCCATCTCTGCACCTTTTATTTCCCATATTTACGGTGTCCCTGGCGGGATCATGGAACGCGGGGCTGTAACTGGGAACGTCCCAGACAGTATTTACTGCTGATAACTCTGTTTGCATTGGAACAGTGAAGATAAAGTCCAAGAGTATTAAACCAGGAAAACATAGAGCACTGCGCGATTTAATTTTTACATTGATATATGTTGTTTATTACAGGATTGAAGCACTGGGTCTCTTTAGCTGAACTGTGTTCATTTCAGCTCAGGAGACACCTGCTTCCAGAGATACTTACCTCTGTAGGGGGTGCCGGTATCTCCTTCATGTTTAAATGTCCAGGTCACGCGGGCCTATAGGAAACCGCCACGGATGACGTCATGGCGTCCTATTGGCCTGCGTAATCCAGGACATATAAGCCGCTATTTAATGCAGTTAAGCTCCGGAGACCTCTGCTTCAATCGTGTAATTTAAAAAAATTGCGCAGTGCTGCATGTTTTGCTGTTTTAAAGGAGCAATAATAATCTATTTTTAATATTTTTTTAATTCTATTAATAATATTTGTTTTAAATAAATCAGTCCTGTAGTATTAGATAATACTATCTTTTTTTCCCCTTTGAATTCAACTCTTAATGTAATTTTTAATGACTTAATATACTGAGCATGCTTTGATTTCTATAGCAGGTTTTAGCCCACCTCCCCAGCAGTGCCAGATGTTTGCAACACTTTCCTGTTTGTGATCATTTGTTGCCAATATTCCCAGCAGTTTGAGCTGCGAACTGCAACAATAGATAATGTTACCTTAGTAATATAAGAACACATTGTAGCTGCTGAGTTACACTGACTGAAGGATTGATTGAAATGGAAAGGCGGCCATTAAATGAACCCCAGGAAGCAGGATCTTTGCTGATCTATAACGGGAGAACCAAATCGATTGGCAGCTTAGGAAATTAGTTTTCAATAAATGTAATCAAAGGCATCATATATTATTTAAAGTGCTGATTTGGATGCCTCTTTAAGATTTATCTGGTCCACAGAAATAACGAATCTCAAAGTTGCACGGTAAGTGTGTTGTTTCATACAAACATAACATTTTTTGCTATAAAGGGGAAATTCCCTCCAGCCGTCTAATTTAAAAAAAAAAAATAAAAAAAACAGCTGCAGCAATTAAAATAGTTTGAAAACAAAGGGAAGAAAGTTCAGAAAAGGTTTGTTGTTTGAGGTAAGAAAAATAAATGCAAAAGGAGATATTTCCACTAACATTTTATCACCAGACATAATGGCCACATCTCTACTTTTTTGGGGGCTTTTAGGCAAATGTCCCTAGCAATTTGCTTCCTCTTTTGCAAAGCCCTTCAAAGATAGTCTGAAAAGCACTCTGCCTCTCACAGTGCCGGGAAATGAGTTTAGTTGGTGTCTGTCCTGTATTTAAAGTAGCATCCTGACTTTTATTTGAATAAGGACACATAAGTGTACTCACACGTTTGGTATTAGAGGGGAAATAATTGCAAGTTGTGTTTAGAAATACAAGGTTGTCCTCAACTCCTGCCAGACTGTACACCCCAGCCTCATCATTAAAACCCACGTATATACATCTTAAAGCAACAACATTTTTAAAGCAGGATTGAAGCAAGGGCTCTCTGGAGCTAAAGCGTGTTAATTTCAGCCCTGGGGTCCCCCTGCTTCCATAGGGGGTGCTATGTTCTTTAGGTAGAAGAATGAAGATTTGATCACGGCTGACACATGATGTTTCAGGGTCAAGTCACAGTCAAGGACAACACGAAGATTCCGGATATGGACAGAGTTTAGCAGCTAGGAGCCCCCAAGCTAACCCCCAAGCTTAAGGCCAGTGTGTTGACCTAGCTGCAGTCTTGTTGTCTTCCGACGGTGAACATCCACCATGAGCTCTTCTGTCTTATCAGGATTCAACCTCAACCAACTGGCACTCATCCACTCTAGGGGCTCAGATAAATATCTATTGAAGACTGGGAATGGTCCTTAGTGTCTAGTGCAAAGGACAAATAGAGTTGAGTATAATCTGCATAGCAGTGATAACTCAGGCCATGGCGTCTGATTATGTCACCTAGTGAAAGCATGTACACTGCGAACAACATGAGAGATAGGATAGCACCCTGTGGCACACCACATGACAGGGGCAGGGGTGCAGAGGAGTACACTCCTGAAGATACTCTCTGTGACCTGCCAGTGAGAAATGATCTGAAGAAGCTGAGAACTGTGCCACCCAGTCCACAGAAATCCTTCAGGCGCGCCATTAAGATCCCATGGTCCACGGTATCAAATGCTGCAGAGGGATCCAGATCGTACAATCACTGCTGTATCTCACTATCAGGAGATCATTTAGCACACGAAGCAGGGCTGTTTCAGTACTATGCCGTCTTCTGAATCCTGACGGTTATGGGTCATACATTTCATGGCTTTATAGACGGCTTTCCAGTTGGGTTGCCATCACTTTCTCAATAACTTTTCTAGGACAGAAAGGTTTGATACAGGCCTGTAATTAGCCATGCAATCCGGGTCTAATGCAGGCTTTTTTTAGAAGAGGTCTGATGACCGCTTCCTTCAGCGGTTCAGGAAAGATCCCCATCTGCAAAGAGCACAGGACTATTTTGGCAAACACTGGGCCGATTACTTCAACACAGCCTGACTGAAGGCTTCTCCATTTTGGCTTTATTTTTGTTAAATAAATCATGACACATGTGTTGTTGTTCATCTGAGGTTGTATTTACCTAATTTTTAGACCTGGTAAGGAACAGATGATTGTTATTATGTCCGGGTATGTAAAACCATGGAATTCAAAGAGGGTGCACTTTCTTTGTTACATGACTGTATACACACACACACACACACACACACACACACACACATATATATATATATATATATATATATATATATATATAATCAAAAAATAAATAGACTATACCGTTCTGTGGCTAATGAAATGCTTTTATTTGTGCAAGCTTTCGAGATACACTGATCTCTTCTTCCGGCGAAGAAGAAGAGATCAGTGTATCTCGAAAGCTCGCACAAATAAAAGCATTTTGTTAGCCACAGAACGGTATCGTCTATTTATTTTTTGATTATTGAAGCTCGACTAACACGGTACTGATACCTCTACATGAAAATATATATAGGACATTAATATATATATATAGAAATATATATATATATCGCTAAACAAATGGCCACACACACTGGGTAAAGTGCCTCATAGAAAGTAGTCTTGGTGCAAGATAAAGGAAATCAGGAATAGTCAATTTAGTTCACAAGTAATCTATAATACCAGCACAACCCAAAAAAAGCAAATAAAGGGAAATTTATTAGGTCCAAAATGCACACATAGGCCTGCCACAAAATAGCGACCAACATCAATGGGATCTAAATAATCCGCTAAAAATTACTAGGAGAAAAAATTCAAATATCACAAATCAATTAAAATAATAATAATAATAATAATAAATCGAAGATTAACCCTCCGTTGATAAAAGCTCAGTGACATCCTGCACTTCGACATACATAGTCTTTGGTATAGAATGTAGGTTGTATAGACCGCACTATCAGGTGCGTAGTTGTAATACTGATATAAGTATGCTGTGGGTGCAAGGGAACAGTGAAGAGGCCCCTAATCTCTCCTAAGTACACTATAGAACACACCAGATGTTCCCCGCTCTCCTAATGAATACTAGAAAGTAATTGATACTTAAAATACTCTTGTGTATTAATGGACAAAAATAACACGTAACAACAATATGCAAATGCGAACTACAGATAATACGCGGGAGGGGTAGTGAGGGAAGGGTGGGGATGTGATATCACTGTTGAGGTGAAGGTCGGGTGAGGAAACCCCTAACGGGGGAAGATGTTGATGTAGGAAGAAGCAGGGGGCAACGTTTCGGGGTTATGTACACCTTCTACAGGCCCATTTCCATAGCCGCCACAAAGTGGGACTACGCTACTTCCCAGCTCCCTCACAACGTAATCCTCCTAATCTAAAATAAGCAAAGGGGCAAAGACTTGAGAACAGATAAATGCAAACAGTATTGCATATAATTGAATATGTCATCTAGTATGTATGTAACTCAGTGCAGTGACACCACCCCGGTGTCTGAGAAGGATTGCGCAGGGTTTAGTCTCAAACCACAGGTTTTTCTTTGTCAAATAGAGATTGAGGACTTTAATAAGTATATATATGGCTCATTAATTTATGTGTCAAACCAATGAAAGTCGTAGTCACGGATTACTAGGCAACCCATTGAATATAAATAAGCAGCTTAGGAACTCCAATCTATTCCCTTTGAAAAAGTCACCCGTGTGTGGCGAAACACGCCAGGGTACGTCATCACGCAGGTGCGCGATTAGCCGGGTCACGCACTGAGCAGATTCGTGGCTCTACAACACAGGAGGCTTCATTGCTGTCCTAAACGGAACTTCTGCAGATATTTCGGAGGTGTTTTCAGCTTCTCAGCGGACCGCTGCTTTCCCAGTCCAAGGAACAGGACTGACTGTGGACTACAGACGCTGAGATACCTGGCTGGCGGTGATATTTAATCATAAATTGCCTATTTTATACTTTGTGAGTGCTCTCTCTCTCTCTCTCTCTCTCTTGCTCTCTCGTTAGACTGTTCACCTAAACATTTATTAGTTCACTGATGTATCACGTTGATCCACTAATACTTATATGTTGTGTGAAAGCGCCGTCTAATATCACTGTGTGGGTGTTACATATTAATATAACACATAATGGCAATAAGCGCGTCAGGCATAAAGGTAATGTTAGGAAATTGAGTCCCTGTCCCGATGAGCTTACAATCAAAGTGGATCTACATATTGGTGAATTGACTACAATTTACCAGTGACACTGCCACTTTAATCTTAGCAGTGCGCTAAGGGTGTACATGGTACACCATGGGTCTTGGCTAGTACAGCATGGCCTCTTGCTCGTTTTTCAGGGGCTGATCGGGCTGACGATATTGAAGTGCTGGGACGTTGGGGACGTCTGCAGTGTCATTTGACTCTGGGATTCCAAAGGAGCAGGAGGGCGGCAGAAAGGAGGCGGCCGACACAGGCAAGTGACTTCCTATTAGGTCCGATAGGCCCGAGAGCGCGGCAAAATTACACCGGAAATTTTTGCCGCCCCCATATTTTGCCGCCTTAGACTCGGGCCTAGTGGGAAATCTGCCACTGCATGTTATTTATTGGCAAAGAGAGAGTATTCTTTCTAGCAAGTTCCCCTACTTCAATTTCAGTGACTTCATTTGTAGACCAGCCAAACGTCTAATCTTGGGGGTAATTCTTTTTCTTGGCCTTTGGGTTGTCTCACAAATTGGTTAACTTCAGTGTAGAAGCCGAGTTGGTCATGGAGATAGTTAGAACTCAGTGACACCTTTTCATGGAGAAGGTAAGAACTCAGTGACACCTTTTCATGGAGAAGGTAAGAACTCAGTGACACCTTTTCATGGAGAAGGTAAGAACTCAGTGACACCTTTTCATGGAGAAGGTTAGAACTCAGTGACACCTTTTCATGGAGAAGGTTAGAACTCGGTGACACCTTTTCATGGAGAAGGTTAGAACTCAGTGACACCTTTTCATGGAGAAGGTTAGAACTCAGTGACACCTTTTCATGGAGAAGGTTAGAACTCAGTGACACCTTTTCATGGAGAAGGTTAGAACTCAGTGACACCTTTTCATGGAGAAGGTTAGAACTCGGTGACACCTTTTCATGGAGAAGGTTAGAACTCAGTGACACCTTTTCATGGAGAAGGTTAGAACTCAGTGACACCTTTTCATGGAGAAGGTTAGAACTCAGTGACACCTTTTCATGGAGAAGGTTAGAACTCGGTGACACCTTTTCATGGAGAAGGTTAGAACTCAGTGACACCTTTTCATGGAGAAGGTTAGAACTCGGTGACACCTTTTCATGGAGAAGGTTAGAACTCAGTGACACCTTTTCATGGAGAAGGTTAGAACTCAGTGACACCTTTTCATGGAGAAGGTTAGAACTCAGTGACACCTTTTCATGGAGAAGGTTAGAACTCAGTGACACCTTTTCATGGAGAAGGTTAGAACTCGGTGACACCTTTTCATGGAGAAGGTTAGAACTCAGTGACACCTTTTCATGGAGAAGGTTAGAACTCAGTGACACCTTTTCATGGAGAAGGTTAGAACTCAGTGACACCTTTTCATGGAGAAGGTTAGAACTCGGTGACACCTTTTCATGGAGAAGGTTAGAACTCAGTGACACCTTTTCATGGAGAAAGTTAGAACTCAGTGACACCTTTTCATGGAGAAGGTTAGAACTCAGTGACACCTTTTCATGGAGAAGGTTAGAACTCAGTGACACCTTTTCATGGAGAAGGTTAGAACTCGGTGACACCTGTTCATGGAGAAGGTTAGAACTCAGTGACACCTTTTCATGGAGAAGGTTAGAACTCGGTGACACCTTTTCATGGAGAAGGTTAGAACTCAGTGACACCTTTTCATGGAGAAGGTTAAAACTCAGTGACACCTTTTCATGGAGGTTAGAACTCAGTGACACCTTTTCATGGAGAAGGTTAGAACTCGGTGACACCTTTTCATGGAGAAGGTTAGAACTCGGTGACACCTTTTCATGGAGAAGGTTAGAACTCAGTGACACCTTTTCTTGGAGAAGGTTAGAACTCAGTGACACCTTTTCATGGAGAAGGCTAGAACTCAGTGACACCTTTTCATGGAGAAGGTTAGAACTCAGTGACACCTTTTCATGGAGAAGGTTAGAACTCAGTGACACCTTTTCATGGAGAAGGTTAGAACTCAGCGACACCTTTTCATGGAGAAGGTAAGAACTCAGTGACACCTTTTCATGGAGAAGTAATATTTATACTGTAGGCCCTTATTCAACATGCAGCGCAGCTGAATTTCCACTGATCCTGATGATTTCAGCTCTGTTAATTTTAATTTAATTTTAAAGAGGCTGAAATCTTCTTGAAAACATAATGACTATGAACCATAAATGTGACAACATACTTTTCAAAAACGTCTTCATGCGTAGCAATTCAGAAATATCTGCTTGCTTTATATGAATTGATTGAGGGGTAAAATAAATAAATAATTGTTTTCCAGCCTAATTATTTCAACGTCTATAACATGAGAGTTTTAAGGATATTTAAAATATATATATATATACAAATATATTTGTAAACTGCGAATCATGCAACTGGTAGATTGTAAGCTCCTTGGGGCAGGAAATTCCTTCCTATGACCTCAGTGTGTCTTAACATATCTGTACTGTTTTTGTCATACAATGTTATTGTGCTCTCTCCCACATTGTACAGCGCTACGGTATATGTTGGCGACATACAAGTAAAAGGGTGCTTTGGCTTTTCTTTGCCCCTCTCGAAATAATTTTTGGAGTGGTTCCTACCTTCATCCTTTTTTTGTTGAGCATGCTGAATTGTATTGTACATTGTTATAGAGAAGCCAGGTAGAAGATCAAAAAAAGCAACACCTATGCGTAGACGAGAATCTCAACCAAGCCAACATCATTAAAGCATCCAACAACCTGTACCCCTTACACAAATCTTAAACAGCGCCGGGTCACCATGCAGCCTATTGTGTCCTCCCTGTCTCCAAGCATATCAAATGCTTTGAAGATACAGGGAGATATCCGTATTGTGAGCAGAAAATGCATTATTCATTGATATAATTTGGCATAAAATGATGTGAATGGTAATCAAAAAGTTCTCTCCCTGTGTCTCTCTCTATATATTCTGTTTTAATTGGATTCTCAAACACGCATTTGTTTCTTGGCCTCTGAACCTCGAGTCAGGTCCAAACCAGCCTGTATCCTCCGCTTGTCTCCAAGATCTAAAAATCTCACATTTTTTCCCAGCTTCGTAATCAGCGCAATGAAGAAGGAAAAAAAAAACACGCGTACACCCGCTGCCGCAACCTGTCATCTGGCTCGGCTTTGTAGCCACTGCAGTAACAAGATCTGTCATAAGAGAGAAAGTAAAGGATCGTGGGGGAAAAAAAATATTCTGTCCATGTAATTCAGGTTTCTATTATCAGAAAGCTCCATTTTCCAAAGCTCAATGACCTGATCATATAATACTAACAGATCCCCTACTCATGGAACTTTCACACGTGGAGTATTCTCATTGGCTGTAATCTGTCAGCAAAAAAATTGGGGGGATGTTCAGTTTACATGTGCTAATGGATTCTTCGTAGTGTCAAAAATCAACCAACCATATACTGCGAAAACAGCAACACATATCACCAAAGTACTATAGCATAAATGTCAACATTTGACTCCATCCAAGAAAGAGAGCTACACCCATGAGTTTTGGGCCTAAGCATGCCCCGTCCCTGCTCTCCCCTATGCAACTCCTGCATCTCACTGATCTCCCAAAACACCCCACTGCTCACTACTTTTTACTGCTCTATCCTCTTCTCCCCTATGCACTCCATTTCTCCCTTCGTATCTCCCGCTGCTCCCTCTTCTGTGCAGCCTATTACCCCCCTTGGGTGACTCGCTGCACACATAGCTTCACACCTTTTCACCCTACTTCAGGCGTCAGATTCACAGAAAGACACTCAACTGTACAAACAGCACAGCAGTAATTAGCTCTGCCTTTGTATATAAAAGATCACTGGTTCGATACCTGTCATGAATTCTGATGTATCATGCAACAGGAGTTTACTGTAAGGTGCACAGGGCTCTAGGCTCATATACCAATAATGTAATGGTACTGTAGTGCCGACGAGTATTCTAAAACAAATCTGGGGCAATCACCAACAAGACCCAGGTACATGCTGGGTACACGCTGCAACATTTCAGTGACATTTCTGCAGACAGACTAATGGCCCATCAAATTAACAGCGGGGGTCCCTGGCAGTCCCATTCAGTTTGAATGGGACTGCCAGGGACCCCTGCTGTGTTAATCCGATGGGCCATTAGTCTCTGCAGAAATGTCACTGAAATGGTTGCAGCATGTACCCAGCATGTACCTGGGTCTTGTTAGTGATAGCCCCAGATTTTTTAAGGCAAGTTTTAGAATACTCATCGGCGCACCTGTAAGTAGCTCTGCTTTTGATGTAAAGAAGTCATAGGTTCAACTCCCAGTTTTCCTTGTCAAAATATTAAGGTAGCAGGCAGTGGAAATGTGAATAATATTGCCTGCAAATTGCAGGGAAACATTTAGGGATGCCCGGGGTACCCAAGGATTCCTAGTGAAAAACACTGTGGTAGACTGACTCCCAAATTTTGAGGCTCTCCCTAAAATGATTAAGAATGGTATGTATGAACGTGGAAAGCGAAGGTGCTTGACGAATATCGAGTGGAAGAGCGTTCCATAGGTAGGGTGAGATTAGTGAGAAAGGTTGAAGACGGGAGAGGGCTCTAGAAGTAAAAAGTGGAAAAGATGTGACAACCTTGGGTTGAGCGCAAGAGGCGAGTGTGACGAGAGATCAGAGGCGAGAGATATGAAGGTGCAGAGGAGCGTAGAGCCTTAAAAGAAAGGAGAATTTAGTAGTTTATTCAGAAGTTAACAGGAGCAGCAGCATTTTTAATGGGTTTGTAAGAGTTTGAAGCAGGGAGGCCAGATGAAAGGATGTTACAGTAATCAATACAGGAAAGAAGAAGGGCACGTATTAGTGTTTTAGTGGAACATAAAAAGGAGCGTAACTTAGCAATGTTGTGAAGGAAGGAATGGCAAGATTTATATGTGGGGAGATATGTTCCCTTAAACATAGACCCGATCTTATAGTAAATGAAAATGGCAAGTGCCACCTCCCTATTAAACAATAAGTGGGGGGAAGTGTATAACTTACAGTATGTGGTTCCTTACATTTTAAAGGGATCTGTTTATGTAGAGTATCCTGTGTATGGGACAACCTACTGTATATGCATTAATAGTAGAGCTATGTACAGTATGTATGCATATGTTTATTTATATAGGGCCATCCAGTAATATGAGGCACTTACCAGAACGCCTTCCTACTGTCTCTGTACGTTCTTCCTACCTAACAATTAGATTGTAAGCTCTTCGGAGCAGGGACTCCTCTTCCTAAATGTACTACATATACATTTTTATGGTGAGGAAAACGGTGCTTTGCCACACTATTATTTTTAAAAGTTTAATGTAATGCTTATGTCAGACATTTATTAAGCCATTTCTTACATTTGAAGATATCTGAGCCACCTTAGAGACTTGGCTAAGTTTTCTGAGGCTCATATAATGGATAAAGCTACAAGACCTTGACACATAACGTGTGCATTAGTTAACTTAACCTTGAACATAGACTCCTGAAAAACCAAGCAGATGGGACAAAACAGCTTATAAGTATCGTTAAGACATGCAAGACAAATACAATTATTTTAATGCTAAATGTGCCTCTAAATCAGGGCAACTCCGGTTCTCAAGGCTCACCAACAGGTCAGGTTTTCAGGCTATCCCTGCTTCAGCACAGGTGGTGCCATCTTCAACTGAGCCACTGATTCAGCCACCTGTGCTGAAGCCGGGACATCCTGAAAACCAGACCTGTTGGTAGCCCTGGAGAACCGGAGTTGCCCGCCCCTGCTCTAAATAACTCCAACCAATACACTTAATAAATGGTAGAAAAGATGTTGCCTCCATGTACTGGAACGAAAAGAAGGTAATAAAAAAAATGGAAACAAAAAGGAGAATATTGAGAGTAATTAATTGCATATATATTGCCACCAGATCTTACAGCCTCGCAACGTCCGCCGATGAGCATTTCTTTTGTAAACACCTCTCAAATGTTATTTTTTTTGTGTCTTCTGGGTGAGTAAGCAGTCTTTCAATGCCTTCATGGGACTTCACCCGTAAGCCTGCGTCTCTTTCACAAGTTAAAACGATCCGCCAAGGTTCCCAGTAAGGTGCATATATTGGCTGCATTAATCATCCCTTATCTGGCATGTGCATAATGATTAAGGTGCAGAGAAAAAAAAATAAAATAACCGTGAAAATCCACTGTGCCCATCTCGGGAGCGCTTAATTTACAGAAAGCACAATGACTGCCAGTCTTCTATTGAATCTGATGTTCCAGGAAGAATTGATCTGTCCACCCTATCAATTATCACAGTAACAACAGAGAAAAACAGAAGTGGCACACCTGATAGGTTTGCCTAGCTCTTTTTTTTCCCAGAGGGCTTTGGGAGCCCGCGTCTCCTTGGCTTGAAAACACAAACAAGGCATTCGCAAGAGGCCGGCGCTTTGATCTCTAGGGTCTATAGACAGGATCCTGAAGGATTCGACCGACGTCAGCGAGACGCTGGAGACAAGGCAGGCATCAAGTGCTTTGAGAAGTGACAGTCATTGAATTGAACAAAGCCCGGTGTCCTGGGCTCCCCTGGGGCACAGGTATGCCACAAATGGCTAGCTCGCCGATAAGAGACACGCCGTGCCATCCCATGGTGAGTAGAATTAAACTGGCACCATGCCACACTCATCTTCTGCTCCTGTCTTCTCACTGTGCGGCACAATGCGCTCTAATCGAGTTAAGAAACAGTGCAGAGAACAATCAGGAGAATAACGAGAAATAATTACATAATTGCAGACCGCTGCACAGAAATCTTGGTTGCAATAGCTGTGGGTCTCTTCATCCTCACACTGGTAGAACCCATGCAGTCAATATCCAGTCTCATTCTGCTGCTGACAGGATCTGCCCTACACTGCAGCGTACAGTATTCTCCAACCAAGCAAGGGAATTACTCGCCAATCTGGAGGACACATTATAGTCACGATGAAAGGACAACAATGTGTGATATTTAGGGGTTCTGTGGCACAATTATCACTGGAAATTGACATTTCGATGGGACGACTTCAATTAATTATTTCAGTGATGAGTGGGATTTACTTGAACTAAGTGAGGTGTTTCAGCACAGAGGGTGCACTCTTTGACTGAGCCACTTGTGCTGAAGCAGGGATATTTTGAAAACCTGACCTGTTGGTGGCCCTTGAGGACTGCCGTCGCTCACCCCTGGACTAATGATAATTGTGACTTAGAGGCCGTGTTGCATTACACAATTTAGCTGTAAGTGACCACCAGTGTGATGTTAGAAAAGGCTACGGCAGGGGAGAGCAAACTTTTTAGTCTGCGCCCCCCTGCCTGCCCTCCTCCCCCTGTTCGCGCCCCCCTGCCTGCCCTCCTCCCCCTGCTCGCGCCCCCCTGCCTGCTCTCCTCCCCTGCCTGCTCTCCTCCCCTGCTCGCGCCCCCCGGCCTTCTCTCCTCCCCTGCTCGCGCCCCCCTGCCTGCCCTCCTCCCCCTGCTCGCGCCCCCCTGCCTGCTCTCCTCCCCTGCTCGCGCCCCCCTGCCTGCTCTCCTCCCCTGCTCGCGCCCCCCTGCCTGCTCTCCTCCCCCTGCTCGCGCCCCCTGCCTGCCCTCCTCCCCCTGCTCGCGCCCCCCTGCCTGCTCTCCTCCCCCTGCTCGCGCCCCCCTGCCTGCTCTCCTCCCCTGCTCGCGCCCCCTGCCTGCTCTCCTCCCCCTGCCTGCCCTCCTCCCCCTGCTCGCGCCCCCCTGCCTGCTCTCCTCCCCCTGCTCGCGCCCCCTGCCTGCCCTCCTCACTTGCTTGCGCCCCCTGCCTGCCCTCCTCCCCTGCTCGCGTCCCCCTGCCTGCTCTCCTCCCCCTGCTCGCACCCCCCTGTCTGCCCTCCTCCCCTGCTCGCGCCCCCCTGCCTGCCCTCCTCCCCTGCTCGTGCCCCCCTGCCTGCTCTCCTCCCCCTGCTCGCGCCCCTTGCCTGCCCTCCTCCCCTGCTCACGCCCCCCTGCCTGCTCTCCTCCCCCTGCTCGCGCCCCCCTGCCTGCTCTCCTCCCCCTGCTCGCACCCCCCTGCCAGCTCTCCTCCCCTGCTCGCGCCCCCCTGCCTGCTCTCCTCCCCTGCTCGCACCCCCCTGCCTGCTCTCCTCCCCTGCTCGCGCCCCCTGCCTGCCCTCCTCCCCTGCTCGCGCCCCCTGCCTGC
The DNA here is from genome assembly GCF_040206685.1 of Ascaphus truei. Classification (NCBI taxonomy): domain Eukaryota; kingdom Metazoa; phylum Chordata; class Amphibia; order Anura; family Ascaphidae; genus Ascaphus; species Ascaphus truei. The sequence goes on from NC_134487.1 coordinate 12,338,545, forward strand.
CCGCTCTCCTCCCCTGTTCGCGCCCCCCTGCCTGTCCTCCTCCCCCTGCTTGCGCCCCCCTGCCTGCTCTCCTCCCCTGCTCGCGCCCTCCTGCCTGCTCTCCTCCCCTGCTCGCGCCCTCCTGCCTGCTCTCCTCCCCCTGCTCTCTTCCCCTGCTCGCGCCCCCCTGCCTGCTCTCTTCCCCTGCTCGCACCCCCCTGCCTGCTCTCCTCCCCTGTTCGCGCCCCCCTGCCTGCCCTCCTCCCCTGCTCGCGCCCCCCTGCCTGCTCTCCTCCCCTGTTAGCGCCCCCCTGCCTGCCCTCCTCCCCCTGCTCGCGCCCCCTGCTCGCGCCCCCTGCCTGCTCTCCTCCCCCTGCTCGCGCCCCCCTGCCTGCGCCCCCCTGCCTGCTCTCCTCCCCTGTTCGTGCCCCCCTGCCTGCCCTCCTCCCCCTGCTCGCGCCCCCCTGCCCGCCCTCCTCCCCCTGCTCGCGCCCCCCTGCCCGCCCTCCTCCCCCTGCTCGCGCCCCCCTGCCCGCGCCCTCCTGCCCGCCCTCCTCCCCTTGCTCGCGCCCCCCTGCCTGCTCTCTTCCCCTGCTCGCGTCCCCTGCCCGCCCTCCTCCCCCTGCTCGCGCCCTCCTGCCCGCCCTCCTCCCCCTGCTCGCGCCCCCCTGGCCCCTTTACCATGTCTCCGGTGTCTCTGATGTCACAACCTCATGTGACATCGCGGTGTCATTTCACGCGTCACCAGAAGCCGCTGGAGACCAGGTAAGTGAGTTACAGAGGCCTTGCGCGCTACACCGGGCATTTGATTTAAATGCTTTGGGGAAGAGCGCAGGGCCTCTGTAAGCACCCCACCCTCAGACACCCCCCCCCCCCCGAAAATGTTGCGCACCCCTGGGTTACGGCACTACCAACTTTGTATTTACAAACCCAATGTTTTTTTTAAGTCAAAAACGTTCATTTTACTTTCTTTAAAAAAAAAAAAAAAAAAAGAGACAACTTTATTTTAACCCTTACACTACCAGTAATGGGGTTAAAAAGGCCCTCTCTCTCTTTTCAAAGCACTGATATACTTCAGTGTTAATATTATCACAAAAAGCTTTGCCCCGCTGCTTGCGAGGTTCACAACGTCTCACAATCACGCACAGCACCAACACTTTTTACGACACGCTGGCCCACCACAGAACTAACGCGCCAGAGGGTCTGGCAATCATTAGCTGTTTCAAATGAAGGGGTTAAAAGACACCTTCATGGGGGGCAGCCTAATGCTGCAATATGTCCACAGTTTACTTGTGACTGTTCTAATGCAGCGGGAACGAGGAAACAGTGCGGTAACACAACAGAAAACGACAAGGCCAGGAAAATATCTGTTGCTATGACAACTATTCATTCTCACATTAACTAAGGCTTCGGCCTCCACTGATATCTGAACTGCACTAACATCGCCGTGGCCTCGGCCTCCATCTTACCAAGCGGATTCACTAATACGGTGCTTGGTGTGTGGAGTGTGCTGTTACATAACCTATATATGTTCTTTACAATCCCACGGGGCATGGCTGCGCGTGGAGAGGCGCCCGCAGGGGGCCTGCGCTCTCCTAGTGTAAACTCCAGGTGTTGTGTGGGAGTGCTGCAGAAACGCAGCTCTCACGACTAGTCTGCGCTGGGAACTCCGGCTTATCAGCTGGGCCGGCGCACACCGAGGCCGGCCCGGGCACAAGGGCAAGCAAACAAACACTGCACGTGCCACTGTATTCACGTCTCCCAGCTCGGGAATGGATAGTAAGGACGTGCATTGATCCTTTCATGTTTCACCCCTGTGACTTTAATTACATTAGGGCGGCAGCATTAACCCTTGTAGTGCCGGAGCGGCATGCTATGCATTACGCCACACTGGCACCGAAGATGTTAACCAGACATGCCAACTCCCACTCATTTTCCGTGGCTCTCACCGACTTGCAGCATTAGTGGTCTCGCAGACTGTAAAGGAGTCTCGCTAAAAATATATGTTATTTTCTTCGGTCCAGAACCCCTAAATGTGAATAATTTTGGTTCATGCAGGTTAACATTTATTATTTCCTGAACCAATGACCTCAGCGATATTAACCTCCGTAAATGGGGTTCTATGCCATAAGATGGCATTTAAAGGAGCACTCGTGGCGACATATTATATGTTTGTTTTTTTGGTTTGTTTTTAATAGACTGGAAGCAGGGGGTCCCCGGAACTGAAATTAACGCGGTTCAGATCCTACTTCAAATCTATTAAAAAAACACAAAATAAAAGTGTTTGACAGGGAAGCCTCTATAGGACCAAACTGGAGTAATTCCTGTGACATGTGTAACGGTGTCCCCCCCGCCCAATCGCAGATAGGGGCCATTACTACGTATGTGGTGCATGATACCTGCTGGTAATAGGAGGGCTGAGTCGTCCTCCGGTGGTAGTGGGGACACAGGATCAGGTTTCTGGGGTACATTACCCACGTGGTTCTATCAGCAGAGCAGCGCCTCCATCTGCTGTAGGCTTCAGCAGCTGAAGGTGATCTCCGACGGTAGAACGATTACCTCTCCCCCCAGTAAGGTAACACACTAGGCAGGAGTATAACAACAGGAACGGTTTATTCTCTTTCTCTGCACAGTTACACGGCACGCTTCTGCCCTATGCAGCAACTGTTAGCTACGCACTGAAGGATGGTCCCTGGACCTTCACTGCAGGCCAAAGGCACCTACAGCAGTCCCAGCTTTTCCCTGACGCTCTAGCAGAGGCAGAGGTATGGTACACACTCACTCTGCCCCGGTGGGAAGAGGACCAGAGTACGCCCAATAGTCAGGCTCTTGGCTGGTTGACCTGCCTCTCTCAAGTGGGTAGGCACTACTACATTTGGGGCGGCACTGCCCTTAAGTACAGCCAGGAGGAGGGCACCAGGTCTGTTCCATGATTGGACATGCTCAGGCTGGATGTCACCGCCTCCCACTGTCACTCAAGTGCAGCTCCAGTAAGTGGGGAAAACCCATGTTGACTACTGGCAGTCTGATTGTACCAGGACTTACTGCCAGGAGTAGGGCAGGTTAGTAGCCAAAGGTGGCATGGCTACACATGTATAAGGGGTCTCATCTGGGTAATTGATACCTTTTGAACCAAATAAGACCCATATACTGTAAGTATTGTTGTATTAGGTGAGATTTGGGAGTGGTGTGATCCCCTGTGGCTGCTCCCTTGTGTGAGATGCCCCTGTGTGATCAGCAAGTGGCAGAGGTCCCCCACCCCATATCTTTATTGCTTCTCTGAACAGGACAGGCTAGGGGTAAAGCCCTCCCATGCTCTCCCTCCTAGTTTTTACATGGTTTACGGTCTCTGGAGCCGAAAAATTATCTATGTTCATCGCAGGGGGCCCCCTAAGCTCCCGGTATACACAACTCTTGATCTATATCTCCGGCCAATAGGAAGCTATAAAAATTCGCTGCAGCTTTCTATTGCACCAAGTGCTGCTGGGAATTTAAATAACCCGGACGTACCGGTGCTACCATTCCCGGTATAGGTATATACAAGCACGGGGTCCCCGAGCTGAAATGGACGAGGTTCAGGCGCAGAGAGCCAAAATATTCCCCAGTGGAGACAAATGGGAATGTGAAAATAAGGCATATGGAAAGGATTACATACAGGTAGTAACAATAAGCTACATATGTTTAACATATCTTACAGCTGCAGTTCAAGCAATATCCTACGTGTGTGTTTTTTTTCAATAAATAATTTCGGTACTATGAGAAAATACTTGTAGCATTAAAAAAAACAACATTGTAAAGACATTTTTAATGTATTCTAATGTAACAAGCATTTTTGTTCCTATAGCAACAATATACAAAGTCACATCCCCTTCCCCTTCTAAAACGGCATCACCTTTTTGAGCCCTGCCCGCTCTAGCAGTGAACCAATGGAATCGAGTGCCTGCCTGGTCACATGATCTTCATCACAGAACTTTGGCTGTCAGTGCTGCAGAAGAGGACCCAAGATGGATTTAGTGAACCCCCAGACGAATTTCAGCGAATCGATTACAAGAGAACGGATCGATCAGCAACTTAGCCAATCACTTGTCAGTGTGTAGCTTGTATTGATGCACATATTGAATTTTTTTTTAAACGACAGTTTGAACTGCAGCTTTATTTCACGCAAAAAGGGATGCTGGCTTCTTTAAAGCTGCAATCTAAGCCAGCGGATTTGTTTGCGATTTAATATAAATACACAGTATTGAAGCAGGGGGTCTCTGGAGCTAAACCCCGTTAATTTGAATTCTGGAAGACCCCCTGCTTTCGGAGATAATTACCTCTGAAGTAGGTCCCTGCAGCCGCTCTCCGCTGTTCGGCGATTTAACGTCCTGCGGGCCAATAGGAAGCTGTGATGTCACGGTGCGGCTTCCTATTGGCCCATGTACTGTATGTGACGCTGGAGCTTTAAACTTTAAAGCCCCGCTTGCTGAGTTGGAGCAGCTACCGGCACCTACTTCGGACACAAGTATCTCTGGAAGCAGGGGGTCCCCAGAGCACAAATGAACGGGATTCCGCTCCAGAGATCCCCTGCTTCAATCCTATATAAAAACATTTGCAAAAAAACACATTTGCCGCCTTTGGATTGCTCCTTTTAAAAGGCGGCAGTGATACAGTGTGTGAGAGATGAGGAGTATGTAAGCAGGACGGTGCAGGCCTGCCGCGTACAATCTGGAGCCTTTTGGCCACCAACTCGTTCGTGTATCAGATGTCACACAGTTGGTCGGCTATTTTTATACATTAACATTTCTAAACACCCACTTCAGTTCTTGTTCTTAGCACAAGTCTGGGACAGAGACCAAGCAGAACATGCTGGTGTAGCAGACAGTGCCTGAGTAATGAGGGAATCTTGTATTGTGGAACAGGAAAGCAGCAGAAGATGACAACTCGCGAGCGCAAGTCTACAGACTTCAGCATTGCAAAGATCGGCAATGCATTACTGGCAGCCAAGAGGTTAAGGAAGTCCAGTTCAATACTGGACAAATGGCAACCTTAGGTCTGACCCCTCTTCTGGCTCTCCTCCTGGGATCTTAGGGGGAAGTTCTCCCCCTCCCTGTCTCTAGGCAGAAAAGGGGTGTAGCTTGTCCTCTGCTGAGTCACTAGACCAGGTGACCCATCCAGCATATTTCAGAAGCAGAGTGTGGCCAGACCCCTGCCTGGTCACTTTGTAACTTACTATCTAAGGGGGCAGGTGTTCAATATCTTTTAAACCCTTTAACCCCTTACACTATATGGTAATCCCAACCAGGAAGGGAGTTACAGAACATTTTGCAAACATGTATAACATCTGCACCATATATATTTACATTACCTTAACTTACAAGTGAGTTACAGTGGGGATAATTGCACTTTGCTCATGCTAATTTCATATTAGTTGGAAGCATTCCGCTCCATTAAGCTCACGATCCATCAGCTGAGGAATCCTCTCATAGAAGTTCAATTAAAACCAACAACAACAAAAAAAGGACACAAAAAATATATTGGCTTCTTTGTGCCGGAGAAATGTATATACCGCACATGGAGCTCTGGGTATATCAAGTTTTATTACTCTCCTAGCTGAAATGTTCCCTTCTCTTGGGTTCACACTGTATGCTGATTGATAGTATACAATCTAAACATGTTTTTTATCAGGGAAAATGCAGTTTCCTGTAACTAGACTTTCCCCCCCCCCCCAAAAGAAAATGCCTTTGAATGCATCAAGGGATTTCGACCCAGAACCCTTAGTTCCTGCTTGTTCTTAGCATTTGTCTTGCCTCACCTCATTAATTATTTTAGAATAAAATAATGCAAGAAAGAGAAGGCGCTAAGAGGTCATATACCCAGGTGGCTATTTAACTCTTGTATCTTGATTGTATGAATTTGGACAGCTCAGCAATGCTTGCAGCCAACCTCCCGCCTCCCGCAGCAAACGGTTAATAAATATCAAGAGTTATGTTGTAGACTTACAAGATGAAATAAATGAAGCCGGTAACGAATGGAAAGCTCCTCATTCTTTTAGTTTCCTGTGAACCCCCCCGCCTCCGTTACAACCACCGATCCAGCTTCTATCAGCCCAAACCCATTGACTCAACAAGCATAGAGAAGTCTATAGAGGCACCCATTCTTTCAATGTCCTCCACCTGGACTCGTATATCAAGGGAGCCATTAAAACCTCAAACTATGTCGCTATAACTTTTCTTAAAGCCGGGGCGAACACAAATGAAACCAAGAAATTGTCTTTGTGTCCCATTTCCTCGGTGCATAAAGTCTATGCATTCTATATCCATGGTGAGGTAGCCTGCTTAGTTTGCCGGATCACAGCTGTGGTAGACACACTCGTATATCTATGGTGAATAGAAGACTTGTTCCCATCAGCAGCTGGTGTTGAACCTCAATCCACCCCCCAAGGAAATAAATTGCATTATGTTGGGGCATCATCTTAAGCCTTCTTTTCGACTGCTACGGTTGGCTCCTCAAATCAAGTCATTTGGTAATAGAAGGATAACAAACTTCCAATGTATAACTGGACAGCCTCTTTTTGTATTGCCACAAGTTACAAACCCAGCTCCAAAAGGGGAGTGATGCAAGCCCATGAAACATAAGGATAAGCCGTGTTGTGGTGTTTCAGACACAAATAACACTGTATATGTACATTTCTGTGACCTACTTTATATGGGTATAAAACATTTTTCATCGGAATACATTGTAACCGCCCCCGGGATGCGGTGTGAGGTTCAGTAGCCGTGATCTGAGACGTCGAATGTTAGAAACTTTTCTACATATTGTAAGAAACTCATTTTGTGATGGAGCAAAAGTCGCCAGTTATCTAGTGCAGGGGCGGACCACTCCAGTCTTCAAGGGCCACCAACAGGTCAAGTTTTAAGGCTCTCCGAGCTTCAGTACTGGTGGCTTAATCAGCCCCTGCTTCAGCACAGGTGACTCAAAAGGTCCCAGCTTCGGCACAGGTGGCTCAATAAGTGGCTTAGTCTTTGACTGAGCCACTGATTGAGCAATCTGTGCTGAAGCAGGATTATCCTTAAAACCTGACCTGTTGGTGGCCGCTCTTGGTTTAGTGAAAGCCGGTGCTTCCAAATGACATAGTGCAGAAGAGGTGACACTGCTGTGCACACAAGAGATATTTAACGAGGTGTGTCCATATTACTGGATTTGTTTAGGTGCATAAGGCCTTCTCCAGGGTGACGCTGAGCGGGTGCGCTCGCCGTGATGAAACACATTGCTGCAATGTGTGTGGCCAGCGCGAGCGAGCACCTGCGCATGCTCGGCGCTTAGCTGCTTGCCAAAGCAAGCAAATTTGATTGTGCCGCTCGCTGGCGCGTCACGTGAGTGGTTCGCCCAATGAACCAGCACCATAACGTCATGGCCGCACCCCCCTGACATACCCCCCCCCCCCGCTCGCGTGCGCCTAGCTGGACAGGAAAAGCACGGCCAAGCAGAGCGCGTGACATCACCGCGTACGGGCGCCAGCGCGCTCACTCCCTGCCTGGCCCCAGCCTTAAAGGAGCAGGCCCCATTTACTCCATTTTCTTTCCACCGTGGATGGGAAGCAGGACACGGTTCATTTCGGCTCTGGAATACCTTAAGGGGAACAAAATGGCGGTTTAAATCTCCCGGGTTACGTAGGAAGCCACGGCGATTCCTATTGGCCCATGTGATGCCGGAATTTAAACATGCGGAAATACCGGCGCTACCTTTCCTGGTATGGATCTTTGGAGCTGTATGAACACGATCAAGCTCAGGACCTCCATGGGGAAAAAAGTGGGTAGAGGGGGTATAATGGAACTTAGACCTGGCTTTGTATAAACTGCCCAGTATGATGTGACCAGATCTCTTTATAGGACACATTTCTTTCTTTCGACCTTAGATTTATTGCATCTCTAAAACATCCAAAGATTTCAGTATATTTCTCCTTTTGATAAATATTTTGTGTTGGCCTCCCGCCCCCCAAAAACGGTAATCCCCTATTTAAAAAGTGCCTACTATTTCACTTTTTTTTGACATGCAATCTAATATTTTACTGACGGCATATTTATATTGGCAAAGAGCTATATACACACCATTAGCGCGATACAATACAATGATAATAATAATCGTATCACTATGATCATTTTGTATCCAATACTGCACTACTTGGAGCATTATTACGGAAAAACAGTAGGAACAGAAGCAATGAAAAATGATGGAAACCGGTAATCACCCCCAACGTGCGCAGGAATAAATTCTTCAGAGCGATTGCAGCCGTAGCGAAGGAATATCATAAAGTATTTCAGTCTGCCGAGTGTGTCTGCCTCATTTCTCTTTCACTCTATCTCCTGATATGTTATTGTTATAACAACGCTGCCAGCACTTATGTTCCACAAGCTCTGAAAATAAAAGTAATAATCTGAAAAATCATATCCGCACACTCGTGTCCTGTTCAGCGCGCCGGCGGCCACTCTGCCGCTCCCGGGACAGCCCGGGAAATCAGATTAAGCGGCCAGACCGGCAGCGTTCACCGGCAAATTGTTACTAACAGGATCATTGGTCCGGCGGCTGAAGTGCAGCCCAGATAAGATCACTGATAAGGCAGGTGAATGTCCAGAAGGGTACATTAAAAAAAGGTACAATCGCTCAGAGTTTACAAAAAAGGACGTTTTGAAAACAACTTAAAGTCATTTTCTTCCTTAATGTAATCACGCTCGACGCCGAAAACGGAAGCTGTGCATGGGGGAGGGCTTGTTAATGAAGTGTTTGCTCTAACCTTAGCCCCGCGCGTCCCTGTTAGTAGAGAAAGGCACATTTTTGGGGGCAAAAATCGAAATCCGTCGCAAAAGTCGAAAAAAAATGCAGATTCTGCCCAAAAAAACCGCAAACGGATTTATAAGTTGAATCCGCACAGAGCTTCCTCGACCCTGAATTATGGGGGGGGAGAGAGACCTGCTGTAGCAGAGTCGTAAGTAGGGTTGCCAGGTGTCCAGTATTGAAGTGGACTGTCCTGTATTTGGACACTGTCCAGTAAAAAATGAGAGGTAATACTGGACATGTATGTGTATACCGGTATTACCCCTCTGGGCATTGTGACCTGACCGGCTTGGGGGGCCGCGTGATTTAAGCAAGCAGGGAGAGAGTGGGGATATTGCTAGCGGGCTGGGTAGCTTCCTCCATCCTGATTGGCTGCCTTATCCAACAGCAGCCAATTAGGAGGAGGTGTCAGGAGCCTGAGGGTGGGGCCAAGGAGAGGAGGAAACAGCAGGGAGCAAAGAGAGGTTGTGTGTTGAGTGTGCAGCACCTTTTACCATTGTGTCCAGTATTTTCGGAGAAGCCACCTGCCAACCCTAGTCGACAGAGACACGGAGACACCGAGACGCCGAGACACGGAAACACCCCTTCAAACCTCCCTCCAAATAACATAGGGAGAGAGACCTGTGCTCAAAAAGGAGCGATATGAGAGATATGCAAAGTATATTTAAATGAGTTGCATTTTACCAAAGATTTCCATAAAACCAATAATTAACAAGTATACGGCCCCTTGCGAGGAAGGGGGTTACTGGTGTCAGGCCCAACAGGATGAGAACCCACAACCTCAGGTACTGAAGGCAGCAGCTCTAGCAGGGAGCTACACCAGTTGCTGGGTAGCTCAATGTCACATCACGTGGAAAGATCTGCAGATCGTATTTGGACACGTTTGCCCACCTTTACCTGTTAGAGGGCCACTGAAGATAAGGAGAGAGGACAGAGGAGGGGTTTGTCTGTACAAACTCCTGTTCAGTAATATGGCATAAAAGGGAGCAGCAAGCCCCCCCCCCCACCCACTAATTATCAGCTCACCATGTTTAAAAAATTCAAATGGAAAATAAATGATGTATAGCTGGTTACAGGTGTCTGCCATTGTTTCACTGGTCAGTCCCACGTGGTACCAATGTATGTTATTTGTTGTGAAATCATTAGCATCGCACATAATATCTCCACGTTCGCCCGGTTAACCCTCCAGCTCCTGGTCCATCTCAGCGCTCTCTCCCGCTGCATGCTGACCACTATTGTTACTGGGAATAGCGGAGAGCCTGATGGCAGAGAGGGAGCGTTTGACCCACCAAAGGTAGGCTGCCCATATGTCCTATATGTGGTAAAAAGCAATATGGCAATAAGTGGAGGTGATAGGGTCAGAGGAACGGATATGGAGACCATTTCCTCGGAAGCGGGGGAGCCCCTCAGAGGTACAGCCACGAGCTTCCTGTGTAATATGCAACATCCTCACCGTGGCGTTTTGACAAATTGACAGCAGCCCTGAGGGACCCTCGTCGGGGACGGCGGATTTACCGGGAAATGTGACACTGTAGCAAAGAAAGTGGCACAATTAAAGGCAAGGAAAGTCTGTATATATATATATATATATATATATATAATAAATATATAAAACATTTTATTAAATCAGGTAGTCTTAGGACCAATAGATTTAGGGAAAAAAAGGTTTTATTTAAACAGGATTCCCGGATCGGTCCTCTCAAGGACGGATATATTATATTATAATATATATTATATTATAATATATATATATATATATATATATATTATATATACACACACATATATTGAATGTGTATATTCAAAATACATATCTACAGTAGTATACTTGGGTAGATATAAATAAATATATAACGTAAAATAAACAAAGAAGTGAATATATATATGTATGTGTCCAGTATCACCTCTCTGGACATAGTGACCTGACCGGCTTGGGGGGCCGCAGGATTTTCCCGAGCAGGGAGAGAGCAGAGCTGTTGCTAAGGGGCTGGGCAGTTTCCTCCTTCCTGATTGGCTGGCACTGGGTAATGCAGCCAATAATGAGGAGGTGTCAGGAGCTTGCGGGTGTGGCCAAAAAGAGAAGGAAACAGCATGGAGCGGAGAGAGGTGAGACTGTGACCTGTGTGTCTTTGTGTGAGTGTCTGTCAGTCTGTATTTGTTCTGGTGGGTGGGTTTTTTTCTGTGGTTCTGTGGGTGGGGGGGGGGGGAGAAAGTGAGAGGGATGGGGGGGGGGAGAAAGTGAGAGGGATGGGGGGGGGAGAAAGTGAGAGGGATGGGGGGGGGAGAAAGTGAGAGGGATGGGGGGGGAGAAAGTGAGAGAGCCATGGGGGGGAGAAAGTGAGAGGGATGGGGGGGAGAAAGTGAGAGGGATGGGGGGGGAGAAAGTGAGAGGGATGGGACGGGGAGAAAGTGAGAGGGATGGGGGGGGAGAAAGTGAGAGGGATGGGGGGGGGGAGAAAGTGAGAGGGATGGGGGGGGAGAAAGTGAGAGGGATGGGGGGGAGAAAGTGAGAGGGATGGGGGGGGGAGAAAGTGAGAGGGATGGGGGGGGAGAAAGTGAGAGGGATGGGGGGGGAAAGTGAGAGGGATGGGGGGGGAGAAAGTGAGAGGGATGGGGGGGAGAAAGTGAGAGGGATGGGGGGAGAAAGTGAGAGGGATGGGGGGGGGAGAAAGTGGGAGGGATGGGGGGGGAGAAAGTGAGAGGGATGGGGGGGGAGAAAGTGAGAGGGATGGGAGGGGGAGAAAGTGAGAGGGATGGGGGGGGGAAAAGTGAGAGGGATGGGGGGGGGAGAAAGTGAGAGGGATGGGGGGGAGAAAGTGAGAGGGATGGGGGGGAGAAAGTGAGAGGGATGGGGGGGGAGAAAGTGAGAGGGATGGGGGGGAGAAAGTAAGAGGCATGGGGGGGAGAAAGTGAGAGGGATGGGAGGGGGTGAGAGATGAGGGAGCTGGGAGCTAGAAAGGTTGAGGTGGTGGGTAACACTTGATGGGGGGGTAAGAGTATAACTGCAGGTATGTTATTTATACATGATCTGACTGACATCATTTTTTCTACATTTCACTCCAAGTTTGCACCATTTTGCACCATTTCATATTCTATTTCACAAAAAATGCTCCGCCCCCAGAATTGTTTTACGAAATAGAATATGAATTGGTGTACAGTGTGCAAAGAGATAATGGGGAAGGGCAGGGATGAAGAACCGCCTGGGACATGTGACTCACAACGTGAGATTTTTAGTTGCTGTATGCAGATTGGTGCAAACTTGGGGGGAAATGTAGAAAAAATGACGCACCGGTCGCATCATTTATAAATAACATACAGTAACCGCCCACCGACTTTTCTCCAGCGCGTCGCACCTTTCACCAGTGTGTCCAATATTTTTGGAGGGGAGAGAGAGAGGGGAAGCGGAGAGAGAAGGGGGGGAGATAGAGAGAAAGAGAGAGGGGGGGGGATATAGAGAGTGGGGGAGGGGGAGGGATGAGCGATAGAGAGTGGGGGAGGGGGAGGGGTGAGAGATAGGGAGAGATGGGAGGGGGAGGGGTGAGAGATAGAGAGAGAGAGGGGAGGGGGGGAGATAGAGTGGAGGGGGGAGATAGAGGGGAGGGGGGAAATAGAGAGAGCGATAGCGAGAGAGGGGAGGGGAGAGAGGGGAGATAGAGAGAGAGGGGAGAGAGAGAGGGGAGGGGGAGAGAGAGGAGAGCGGGAGAGAGAGAAGGGGGGAGACATAGAGTGGAGGGGGGGATAGAGGGAGCGATAGCGAGAGAGGGGAGTGGGGGCAGGGGGTGAGAGGGGGGAGATAGACAGAGAGGGGAGGGGGAGAGAGAGAGAGGCGAGATAAAGAGAGATAGGGGGAGATAGAGAGAGTGAGGGGAGGGGGGAGTTAGAGAGAGGATAGATAGGGAGAGAGAGGGGAGCGGGGATTTATAGATAGACGAGAGGGGAGGGGGAGAGAGATAGACAGAGAGGGGAGGGGGAGAGAGGGGAGATAGAGAGAGAGATACAAGATATGCTGATGTTAAGTACTGTTTTCCAAGCCTACTAAAAATGACTTTGGTTCCACGGAGGCCTAAGCAAAGCCTCCTGGAGCCTGTCCCTGCATACAGCAGCTTGCGCTGGCACACGGTCTCTGCCCGCAGCCAGCAGGGTTTCTGTGTTATAATAGTAATTGCAAGAAGATCAAGCGCGGCCATTTGTTCAGCTAATATTTCAGCTGCACACCTGAGGAACCTCAGGTGTTCCCCCAGGGTAAAGGGAGCCGTCACTGTGGAAACCAACGCATGTTAACTCATGCTTCCCCAGAATGCAATTCTCATGCCAAGTGCCCAGTGATCCGCTTCCCCACACATGTTGTGTGCCAGTGTTTGCGGTTTGCACACACGACACGGTTAAGAAGACATGTTATCACTGAAACCCTTATCAGCCGTGGGGTTCGCAAGAGCACATTCACTACAAGTCATGGCAGCACCGCGAATGATATGAAGATTTGAAATGGACATAAAGATTAGAAGCGTCCACTACAAGCTCTGATAGCAAGAAGCACCTTCAGGCGGTCTCCTTGGCACACGAGGGGTTAACCTTTATTTACCTTCCTCTGAATTTTCCTCAACCCCCTTCCTAAAAAATAAAAAAAAACAACCCCCTCTCCCCCGCAGATAGCTTCCCTCCTCATAAACCAATGCTGAGCTCCATTAACTGCCTTCATTTAAATGCTGATGTCTCTGGATAAACCATCCATGTAACGCCTCGCCCGCCATAGCTTCTTTACCAGACAACGAAGGCGTGCGACGCCTGCAGCTCCGACAATTTTGCATCCAATTAATTAACAAAGAGGTACAGTGTGAGAGTAAACTGTTGTGGCCCCTGAGGGTGCCCATCAGGGACCTGGAGGGCAGGAAGCCGGAGAATTAAGTGTCACAAACTATTATGTCACAAGCCTGTTCTCTATTCTGTCGCGTTCCCGGTATGATTCTCCATCTATCTATCCTTATACAATGTAACATTGCGGTTACCGCTGGTAACTTCTCCCATCTGTACTCTCTATACGCGCAGTTTGCCATCTAAAAGTTGCGTTCCTGCGCGAGCATCAATCAAGCTTGTTGCAGAGGCCCTCTTAGGGGCAGGGCTGGTGCACGGGTTTCCTGCGCCCTAGGTGAAACTTCAAATGTGTGCCACCCCCCAAAATAAAATAAACAGTGGCGCAGCTACCGGGGTTGCGACGCAAAATAAAAAATAGGGCGCCAAAATACCGGACCAAAAAAAAAATGAAAAATGATTAGAAAAAAAGAAATAAAAAATAATAATAAGAAATAATAATAATTATTAATGCGCCGCTAGGACCTTTGCGCCCTAATGGACGGGTCAGCACTGGGACCATTTATTTATTGGTATTTATTTATTTTTAAATAGGTGTAAAGCAGGAGGTCTCCAGAACTAAACGGTGTTGATTTCTGCCCCAGTGGAACCCCCTGCTCCCCGAGATACAGACCTCAGTATCGGGGTGCCGGTAGCAGCTCCAGCTGGGCTATTTGCTGCTAACAAAATGGCGTCTTTAAAGTTCCCGCGTCCGCCGGGCCAATAGGAAGCCGTGGCATCATCCCTTGTGGCGCCCTATTGGCCCACGTGATACGGGAGCCTTAAAGTCCAGAGAGATTTCGTTTTGGGGGGGGAGGGAAGAGTTTCTTACAAATGGGATCCACTGTGTACATTATTTGGATGGTGATTTTTGGAATTACTTCCAATAGGACTCGTTTTCTTCGCTGGGTTCGAGGCTCGGCCCGGTTTGGCACGCGGGAGCTGCACAGACCGGAATATACAGTATCAATTCAACGCAGGCAAAAGCTGCCGGTGATATTATAAACATTCCTGCACGATTCTGGGCTAAATAATGAAGTGATATAGCATCCGACACTATCTTTACCAGTAAAAATAAAATGGAATATTTATCATATATGTATTCATCCTTTTTGGGGGAAATCAAGGCGTGTCCTGAATGCTGAAACTCTTAATGAGGTCAACAAAGCGGCAGATTTGTTTTGCGAATGAAAAAAAAACCCCATAGGGTTGAAGCAGGGGGTCTCCTGCGCTGAACACCATTAATTTGAGCCCGGGGGACCCCTGTTTCCGGAGATACAGACTCTCCGTAAGGGATGCCGGTAACCGCTTCGCTCGGCTAGCAGGACATCGTGAGGTTCGGCTTCATATTGGCCTCACCTGCCGGGGGAGCTTTAAACTTTAGTCAAGATACCAGCAACCCCTTCGGACGTAAGTATCTTGGGAAGCAGGGGATCCCCAGAGCGGAAATTAACAGGGTTCAGCTCCGTAGACCCCCTGCTTCAATGTTAAAAATAAAAACAAATCGGCCCCCCCAAAAAAAATCGCCTGCTTGGATTGCCTCTTTAACTCGTTCACTACCCCTGTGGCAGCGATGGGCTTTAGGAAGCAGGTTTCAGAGCGGCAGTCGGAAGAGGAATGTAATCAGATGGGGCTGCCAGTGATGGAATTAAAGTGGATGACAAATGTTATTATGCTGCTTTTACGGCTGCGAGATGAATGTGCGGTGGGCTGATAACGGAGAGAAGGAAGGGCTGGTGGAGGCCCCACTTGGGATGCATTTCGGAAATAATCACCGCGAGAGAGGGGGGCGCGGCGGGAAGACAAGTCAATCACGCAGATAAATGGACGGAGATACGGGTCCACTCAACTTATTAAATACCTGATCGGGATCAAGACGTTCCAGGGCGCGAGGCGCGAATACAGACTCCCCGATAGATTATTTCTTCCCGGGATGTGGAAACATAAAATGTGCCCTCTGCCGCCGCTCACTGCGCTCGCTATTTAATTATATTAGGAAGCTGCTTTTGGCCTTGTAAAAACACGGTCCATTGAAGATCACGTACAAGTGTGCAGGTTTGTACGGCTCAGCCACAGACACGCTGAATCTCTCTTCAATGGTCCATGTGGATTTTCTGCTGAAAACGTCCCAAGCAAATATAGAATTTACCCCTCGTTGTCCTCTTTTCTGTCTCTTTCGGTTGTTTCGAACACTCTCTCATTTCCACGGTCTCATCTCTTTTCACTGTCACTTTCTCGCGCTCACACTTTCTTTGTGTCTCAGTTCATCTCTGTCTGTATCTCTTACCTTTCTCTATTTCAGTTTCCCTCTCCCTTTCACTCTCTTTCCTTTTAACAGCCTCTCTCTCTCCCTTTCACTCTTTCTACTTTAATCTGAGCCTCTCTCTCTCTTTCACTCTCTCTCCTTTATCTCGGCCTCTCTCTCTCTCCTTTTCACTCTCTCTCTTTTTATCTCAGCCTTTCCCTCTCTCAATTTTTCTTTCCTACTTTTATTCTTTGGGGGTTGCTCATTAAGCTTAAATAGTGCCGACTGGGGCATTGATTTTAATGGGAGTTTCTATGCGAAGTTGCCCCTATAATCAATATTGCAGTTTAATCTGTCCACTTCCCCAATAATGCATGGTGTATGTCCATAAAAGTGCCACCCTGCTGGCCCATACTGTATGACGTCCACATACGTCATTGCCCCTTGCTTGTTTTGTAGGGGCTGGAGTGTCGGAGGGTCCATGGCCACAGATAGGGTTGCCAGTTGGCTTCTCCAAAAATACTAGACACAATGGGGAAGGGTGTGATGGGCTCGAGACACCCACCTCACCTCTCTCCACTCCATGCTGTTTCCTCCTCTCTTTGGCCCCACCCCCAGGCTCTTGACAACTCCTCCTGATTGGCTGCATTACCCAGCAGCAGCCAATCAGGATAGAGGAAGCTGCCCTGTTCCCTAGCAACTGCCCTGCTCTCTCCCTGCTTGGGTAAATCCCGCATGCCCCCGGGCACCACCAGTATGTCCAGAGAGGTAATACCGGTGCACACATACATGTCCAGTATTACATCTCATTTTTTACTGCACAGAGTGTCCAAATACAGGACAGTCCGGTTCAATACTGGACACCTGGCAACCCTAGCCATGGATGTGGCATAACCCCCCGGAACCGAAAGTGTATAATTAACCCCCTATATTGACACTGTATATTTATTCATTCTCTCTCTCTCTTCCCCCCCCCGTTTTCACTTGTCTTCCAGTTTGGTTTAGCCTCATTGAGAACCCGTCAATCTCCACCTCCAGCCTCTACCTCCCTAGTTAAGTTGTTAAATAAGTGCTCTCGGGTCTAAATGATCCTTTTCAATGACCCAAACTCTCAGGGTCCTGAAGATAAAAGGATCTGAAGGCTTTTCTGTCTGGGTTTCACGTTCTTACTCACCCTCTGCTCATCTAGCAGTCATCGGATGAGCAGCCTTGCTTGGGAATACATACAGGTAAAACCTGAAGTCTTTTAAATACAGAATATCATTGTCTCAAAGCATTTTCACCTTCGTGGCCTCAGCCCACAGTTCAAGTCCCCAATGCTTTCTTGTATCTGCCTACAGCAGCTACCACATCGAGGAGTGCAGCAAACCTCACGTCTTGCGTATGATTATTGAAGAGCACGACGCCTGCCAAGTTTATCCCCAGTATGACTATAACTGTTTAACAAAACCTTAAAAGGTTCAATTGGCCTTTCATTCCCTGTTCTCCTAGTGTTCTGCAAGACACGTTAAGGTGCTGTGCCAGAGGAGTAGGCCGCAGCTCTGGATAGAGTGGGTGCAGGATTATTTCGCATGCATGGCATTGACTATCAAGCTTCATGGCCTTGTATCATGGCAGTTGTTTTCCCCTCCAACCCCACGGATTTCCCCTCCAACCCCACGGATTTTCCCTCCAACCCCACGGATTTCCCCTCCAACCCCACGGATTTCTCCTCCGACCCCACGGATTTCCCCTCTGACCCCACAGATTTCCCCTCTGACCCCACGGATTTCCCCTCTGACCCCACGGATTTCCCCTCTGACCCCACGGATTTCCCCTCCGACCCCACGGATTTCCCCTCTGACCCCACGGATTTCTCATAAGTGCGTTCTCATATTTGTTATTTCTTAACCCATTCCTAAACATGGCCATTTTTTGTAGGCTCAAACCCACGGTTTCACTGTAGCATCAATAGTGAGATTTGAAGTAAGCCTAGTGGTGTTTAGAAAGTAGCCAATTTAAGGGGTTTGGGGTATGTTTCTCTTAACCCCTCTACACTCATTTGAAAATGATTGACAAACTAATCAAAGACGCATAAAACTGCATTATTCTTGCTAACGCGGCTGTCCTTTCACATATCACTGCCATTGGTCCACGGTAGCGCAAGGAGAGATTGAGAACGGAGTGAGCAGTAGAAACTCATATTACCATGAGCTGTCCCATAGGGTTAGAGCAGGGGTGGGCACCTCCAGTCCTCAAGGGCCACCAACAGGTTAGGTGTTAAGGATATCCCTTAGCAGGATATCCTGAAAACCTGACCTGTTGGTAGCTCTTGAGAACTGGAGCTGGCTACCTGTGGGGTACACCAGCCCTTTTTAACCTCACATAACCCATTCAATGCCGGAGGGCCTTGCCAGGCATTGCTACGCTGCTATTAACATTGCCAGTGCCTTCAATGAACCGCAGATCCTCCAAACCCCGCAACACGGGTACTGCGTCTGCGACCTTAAACGGCGACTGGGGGTTTATAATTAGAAGTGACACACGAGGCCGCCCCCCCCTCCACCCCTCCCCAGTCACCTGGGAGACTTTAGTGTACTGACACAGTATACTCTCATCCCTTCTTTGCTCCGGGGGGGGGGATCCGAAAGATAAGTCTTAGCTGCTAATCCTCCATAGCATCCAGCTGATGCGCTCTGTCAGGATGGGAGTCACGTCAAGTGACAAGCATGTGAATTGCAGGGGACAACTGGCAGCGTCTCTGCCCCGCGCACGGGTGACAGCACAGGAAGCCCAGCGAGAGGTAACCTGGGGACTGTCTCTAACGCTTTGCCTTGTCTGCCACGCACTGTGGCGGGATTATTACACACACTGGAGCACCGCTGGAGCACCGTTGGCATCCGCAGTGCCGACAGTCCCGTTGGAACTCATAAGGTTAAAGGTTCGGTCCCGCTTACATCTGATCGCTGCATCTTTGGAATCGCTGACGCATTCCGGCCCTTCCACACCAACAGAAACAAATGTGTGTCGCGTATCCCACAGGGTGCTTTCTGTAACAAGGTTTTGACTTGGCGGCATTATCAAAGCGTCGCCCATTTTCTGGGTACTTTCGCAAGTGTACTCGGTAAGCAGCACCATTGTTAACGCCTCAGTTAATGGGCAATAACCGCCATGCACTGTGCTGGGCGTTAACAGTGGTTGTTAAAACGATTTTAACTGGGGTGCTAAACTCCAGTAATCAAGACCTCTCCCCCTCCCCCCCAACAGGTCAGGTTTTTTGAGGATATCCCATCTTCAGCACAGGTGGCTCAATCAGTGCCTTAGTTGAAAACTGAGCCATCTGTGCTGAAGCAGGGACCGATTGAGCCAACTGGGCTGAAGCTGGGATATCCTTAAAACCTGACCTGTTGGAGGGTCTTGAGGACTGAAGTTGAGCCCCCCTGGTGTTGTGTACTAAATAAACTGTGTGGCGGATCCCTACAGACACAATTTAGAAACAAACCTCTAGGCAACAACGTTTTCTCAAACACACTCACACACACACACACACACACACACACACAACGGCGTGAGTCAGAGAACCCTTACACGTACTTAGCATGCTGGCTTCCATTAGTTTTTTTTTTCCCTCACTAAAAAAAAATGATATGGTACATTCGAGGGCCCCTAGGAAATGCGTTCTGTCATTAATCTGCACCGCTTAAAAATGTCAATTCGTTTTTGGACAGCTATGCGGGATTGTACCTGAGCCAATAAAACAGGAAAACAATGAACTTTAACAACAAACTACAATCCTGAGTAACAGGGGGCACAGCTCGCCCCTTTGCATTCCACTAATGGCTCTGGCAGTGATGGGGTTAAACCAGTCAATATAATTAGGCCGATATCGCTGATGGAGCTCTTGTTAATGCGGCAGATGTGAGGTTTGGCAGTAAAATATAGCACAGACATCCTTCAAAAAGTGTCATTCCCAAAGGCTGTGTCTGCTGAACATGCTACAGCTATACTATGCTGCATATTCCGGATATATCTGGGCTAATCAGCAGTGTGTGTTCAGTGGGAGAAGAGGGGGGGGGGGAGTAGGGGGGATGAGGGAGAAGGGGGGATGAGGGAGAGGGGGGGGATGAGGGTGAAGGGGGGATGAGGGAGAAGGGGGGGATGAGGGAGAAGGGGGGGATGGGGGAGAAGGGGGGATGAGGAAGAAGGGGGAGATGAGGGAGAAGGGCTGGGGTGAGAGAAGGGGGGATGAGGTAGAAAGGGGGTATGATGGAGAAGAGGGGGAATGAGGGAGAAGGGAGGGGGATGAGGGAGAAGGGGGAATGAGGAGAAGGGGGAATGAGGGAGAAGGGGAATGAGGGAGAAGGGGGGATGAGGGAGAAGGCGGTGAGGGAGAAGGGGGGATTAGGCAGATGGGGGTGAGGGAGAAGGGGTGAGGGAGAAGGGGATGAGGGAGAAGGGGGGATGAGGGAGAAGGGGGGGCGAGGGAGAAGGGGGGGTGACGGAGAAGGGGGTGGATGAGGGAGAAGGCAGGGGGGATGAGAGAAGGGGGATGAGGGAGAATGGGGGTGAGGGAGAAGGGGATTAGGGAGAAGGGGGTGAGGGAGAAGGGGGTGTGTGAGGGAGAAGGGGGTGGGTGAGGGAGAATTGGGGTGAGGGAGAAGGGGGTGGTGAGGGAGAAGGGGGTGGGTGAGGGAGAAGGGGTGGATGAGGGAGAAGGGGATGGATGAGGGAGAAGGGGATGGATGAGGGAGAAGGGTGGGATGAGGGATGAGGGAGAAGGGGGTGGATGAGGGAGAGGGGGGGATGAGGGAGAAGACAGGGGAGGATGAGGGATAAGAACCCCTTAAACATGTTATGGTACCATTACTTCTATGATACCATAGGAACGAACATGCTCGAACAGAGACATGGTGCCGCTTTAAGGCTCTGTGGGGCCGTGAGCAAAGTATAAACTAGTGAAGGCCCCTTAAGCTTTAACCCTGAAAGTCACAAATTATTCAGACAGGCCCCCCCTACCCCTAAGTACCCCAAGACCCTGCCCCCTTTAATCAACCTCACCTGCCTACCCGAGTGCTATCCAGCGCACAGTGGTCATGCCGCCCTCCCTAGCTGAGGGAGATTCTTCTTCACTGCTAAAGAAATTTCATCTACCAAGAGTTAGGTTCAGTTGCGTTTGTATAGGGACAGTGCACTCAGAGTGGAGACTCGCATGTATATAGGGACAATGCACTCAAAGTGGAGACTCACATTTGTATAGGGACAGTGCACTCAGAGTGGAGACTCGCATTTGTATAGGGACAATGCACTCAGAGTGGAGACTCGCATGTGTATAGGGACAGTGCACTCAGAGTGGAGACTCGCGCTCCTAGCCTCATATAGAATACATATTTAACGGGTACTTGCGGTGACAAATCTGTTGCCTTTAACTTCAAAGAAATCGAAAATCATCCCAAAAAACGTCTAAACTTCTAACCCATGGGTAGCTAACTCCAGTCTTATAGAGCTACCAACAGGTCAGGTTTTCAGGATATCCCTGCTTCAGCACAGTTGGCTCAATCAGTGGCTCAGTCGTTGACCCTTTTTGAGATTGATCTGCTGGAATCCGCGGACCGAAGGAACCGGCCCCTCCAAATCTCCATCTCTATGCAGGGGAGGCCAACACCTGTCCTCAAGGGCCACCAACAGGTCAGGTTTTAAGGAGATCCCAACTTCAGCACTGGTGGCTCAATTAGTGGCTCAGTCTTTGACTGCACCACCTGTGCTGAAACAGGGATATCCTTAAAACCTGACCTGTTGGCGGCCCTTGAGGACTGGAATTGGCCACTCCTGTTCTAAGCTCTGTGATGGGGAACACCGTGCACCTTCATATTTAAAATAAAGCATGGCGCAAGAGCAATAACCTAACACGCCTCTAATCGAGCACACCGAGCGCGCACCGAGTGCACCGAGCGCACCGAGCGCACCGAGCACACCAAGCGCACCGAGCACACCAAGCACACCAAGCCTTCAACAACACGTCACGTAAGTCAGATCACAGTCCCATTTAATTACGTGATCGTAAGATTGCAGCATCCAACGTTTCGGCGCAAACACGTTCCCTTCATCAGGGACCTACCCTTCTGACAAGAGCAATAACTACAGAAGGTGTTCGGTGGGCAGTCAGTGGTTCTTGTGGCTGAATTCCAGGTGCTCTTGTAATGTGAGATAAAGAGAAAACAGCGCAACACGCACATAGTGAAAATAAAATTCTTCTGCGTACATCAAGGAGATAGAACATAAGCATCTCATGTGTTTAAGACATGTTACCAAGCTGTGGATCGGGACAGCAAGCTGGAATGGGACCCTTGGGTTGGACGTCACTGATGGTCTCTGTATACCGTCTTCTCCACTCACGCGTTTCGTAGTTGTACTTGTCCTGGAACCAGATTCCATATTCTCTGTCTCCCTTTGCAGCTCATGGGATTCATTTCTCCCTAGTTTAGCTGCCTGTTATTTTCCCTGTCCCAGCAGCTAGCTGCATGTGAAAAGGCAACATTATTGTTACATGTTGTTTACACAGCCTGTGTTGGTTGCTTGCAATCTCCTATTCTCCTAGCTGAGAGTGGGCGCTATTCCTTCCCCCCTGTCCTTGCTGACAGTTAGTATAGTCTCACTTCCCTTCTAGTGTGACCCTTGCTCCTCACTTCCTTTTCACCCTGGACTCTGAGTGAGTACCTGCCTGCTATTTGCCCCAGCGTGGCCTCTCTGTTCTACACTGCTTTATCCTTGATACACTGCACTTCAGACAGAGAAGCACTCTCTACCTACACTACATCTGCAAGTACCTTTCTTCCTGTGATTTTTCCTCAATAAAACTAAGAAAGACAAAAGGACTTGTGCTTTGGAAGAGGTGAGACATGAGTTAAGCTAACTGGAACTATTCATACATCATTCGTGACCCTGGTTCCAGGAAAGTACTGCTACTTCTTCAGGGAAAGAAGTAGCAGTACAGCTACGAAACGCGTAGGATAATTGCTTGTTTTATTATTGCTTGTTTTAGCGGTATTTTAGTTATTGTATAGCCTTTACACCTCCTGTATGTTCGGCAACTCTTTCGGTTTAACTCCTGTGTGAATTGCCTACTAATGGTCTGAACAGCTGTGTAGACACGGATTACTGCAACACACAGAGCGTGTGAATCGTGGAAGCCGCCATTTCTCTGCACTAAAGCATTTTTGTACCATATGGACTCCCGTGTGTTTAGAATCATATGATTCTGTGGACATATTTATAAGGACTGAAAAGTTTATTGTGGGACTCGATCAACTCAAAAAGTTACCGTCCTTGCTCTGGTTTGGAGTACTAGTGCTGCCCGTGTGAGGGAGACACCATCCGTGAGGGGAGAAGACGGTATACCGAGGCCATCAGTGACGTCCAACCCGAGTGTCCCGTTCCAGCTTGCTGTCCCGATCCGCAGCTTGGTAACATATGTGTTAAACATATGAGATGCTTACGTTCTATCTACTTGATGTACGCAGAATATTTTTCCCTTTTGTAATATAAAATATTTTTGATATACTTCACTATGAGCGTATTGCGCTGTTTTCTCTTTAGCTTTCTAGCGCTTCAGGGATGTTGAGCCACCTCCATTTTTCAGCTGCAGACGCTCTCCAGTTACCTGCACAGTATTGTATGTGTTTTATTATTGTCACAATTGTGAAGTCAAGGGTGTTAGTTATAACACTTTTTATTTGTGTCACTAGTTACCTTTACACAGTTTAAGGCTAACTCTGTTTGCGCACAATTTTCTGTATGCTCTTGTAATGTCTATTTTGCATGGCAGGCTGCAGGAGGGCGGCAGGCTGCAGGAAGGCGGCAGGCTGCAGGAGGGCGGAAGGCGGCAGGCTGCAGAAGGGTGGCAGGCAGCAGGAGGGCGGCAGGCTGCAGGAGTGCGGCAGACTGCAGGAGTGTGGCAGGCAGCAGGAGGGTGGCAGGCTGCAGGAGGGCGGCAGGCAGCAGGAGGGTGGCAGGCAGCAGGAGGGCGGCAGGCTGCAGGAGTGCGGCAGACTGCAGGAGTGTGGCAGGCAGCAGGAGGGCAGCAGGCTGCAGGAGGGCGGCAGGCAGCAGGAGGGAGGCAGGCAGCAGGAGTGCGCAGGCTGGAGGAGTGCGGCAGGCAGCAGGAGGGCGGCAGGCTGCAGGAGGGCGACAGGCAGCAGGAGGGTGGCAGGCTGCAGGAGGGCGGCAGGCAGCAGGAGGGCGGCAGAAAGCAGGAGGGCGAAAGGGTGAAGGAAGGTGGCAGGCTGCAGGCGGGCGGCAGGCAGCAGGAGGGCGGCAGGCAGCAGGAGGGCGGCAGGCTGCAGGAGGGCGGCAGGCAGCAGGAGGGCGGCAGGCAGCAGGAGGGCGGCAGGCAGCAGGAGGGCAGCAGCCTGCAGGAAGGCGGCAGGCTGCTGGAGGGCGGCAGGCAGCAGGAGGGCGGCAGGCAGCAGGAGGGCGGCAGGCAGCAGGAGGGCAGCAGCCTGCAGGAAGGCGGCAGGCTGCAGGAGGGCGGCAGGCAGCAGGAGTGCGAAAGGCTGCAGTAAGGCGGCAGGCTGCAGGAGGGCGGCAGAAGGGTGGTAAGAGGGAAGCAGGCTGCAGGAGGGCGGCAGTTTTGCTGCAGTGAAGGGGGAGAATGTTTTACAGCCTCCGTGCCTGTCAGTGCACACACAGTTCACTCTGCCTTGCTGCTGCTGATGCTGCTTCTCCCCAGGGTCTCCCCGGGCGTGCAGGTTGCCGAGTGTGTATTTCACGCTGTCATAAAGAGCATCCTTGATGTTTGTTCACAGTGAGCCTGGCAGACACCTGACATCATAGCGGAGCACTTACACGGGACGACCTCTCAACCCTCGTTAGGAGTACTTTACAGAGGGGAGAGGTCCTCCCCAATAGCCTCTGGAGAGGGAAAAAAAATCCCATTAACCCCTTCTGTGCCAGCAGAGGCTGCAACGCGCTCCACTGTACTGTGCATGTACCGAACGTTACAGTTGCCTTGTGAACCAGCAGAATTCCCAGGAGTTCTTATTTGGGGTGTCTTGGTTTATTGCTAACTGGGACGAATCCAGTGCTGGAGAATCACAGCAAGTCAATGAAAAAAGCCCCACTTCTTCCTATTGGATTACACTGCTTTGATAAATATAGTGCTGGGGTTTTTTTTTTTTTTTGCATCAGTTTTTCCGGGGGATTGGATTTAATAAATAGACCCATTAGGGGCTCATATATCAAAGTCTCCCCGATGCAAAAAGAGATAAAACAAACATTGATTTATGTTTGTACATACAACAGATTTATCTATGTACAAGTCCCATAGAATACAATAGCATGTTTGCTTTGATAAGTTTGGTACTGTAGGGGGGTGGGGGGATTGCTCCGGTTCTGCAGCTGAGAGACTTCTTTTATGCACAGCTTAGTATCATATATGTATAATGCACATTTATGATACTTTGTTTTACATACATAGCCCTTGATGTTCTCTGTGCAAACATTCAGGCTCCATTTCCTTACAAATCACACTTATGGAGCATGCAAAAAAAAAAAAAAAAAAAGTCTGTGTTCATGGACAGCGAATAAAAAATGCCTTTCTCATGCTGGCTTCCCAAAAACATCCCACCTCTATCCTAAATAATAATGTATAAAATACACACAGTTATTAGAGGCAGAAACCTCCCCTCCCCCCCCCCCCCCCCACATTGCTTAAATGGCAACATGCAATGGGAACCCGCATTGAAATGTTAGCAGTACGCAGCTAATTGTAAGAACGCTGATTTACATATGTATTCATCTTTCGCTTTCCAATAGACTGAGAAATATCAGAACCTCGGGTCAGCTGCGTGGCAGACAGAACCTTCTCCGGCCGGGCGGGAGGAGCATGGAGAGAGAGTTATTGAGTGGATGGATGGAGAATTCAACACTTTATTTAGCATAGAATGGCCAACTCCAATGGGGTGGCAGTGTGAGAAGGGGCAGAGAGGAGGGCAATAAATCTATCCACTCCACCAAGTCAGGGTTATGTCAGCCAGAGAAATAGTTGAAGTACAATAAGGGGCTGGTTTGTAGACTCAATATGCTGTGAAGAAGTTTTCCCAGTGCTGGTGATGTGTTTAGCTCTGTTTAAATGAATGGGACTGAGATCTTGTCCAGCACCGGGAAGACATGTTCACAGCATACTAAATGGAGTCTGTGTACCTTTGAAACTGGAACACGCCCTCACCAAGACCCTGTCCTTATTCTTCCAGCCCACCCCTCCTAGAGGCCTTTTCATTAAGGTGCGTTGAGGGTTAGCGAGCCTGGTACAGCATTAACTGCCATTGACATGACTCGATGCGGTGAGTTAACCCGCAACAGAGCTGAGAGATTAAGCCCCAAAAGGCGTTATGAATCAATATAACCCATAAAACAGTCCATTGTAATCATCCCACTGCAGTCCATCCAGGCATATAGGGGGTTACACCCACTGAGCTGCAATGAACCATGATATACATTACATTTCCCATACACAGTGTTTGCTACGCACAATTAAAAATTATCCCACAGATTATATCCCTTTCAGAAAGAGCAAAAAGTGCACCAGTAAATCCATACCCCTGTCATTAAAAGGGAAAAAAGAGCCTGCTCCGTCTGCAGCATTACAATAAAAACCCACTTGCAATATTAAGCAGTCAATTCAATTTAGCAGTTGTAAATTGTACATTATTTCAGGGGGTTTTTTCTCCCCCTTTTTAAATGCAGAAGATTTTATATTATTATTATAATGCCAGAGAAGCTCTATTGTGAGATAAGATGGGGGGCAGGAGGTTAAAACATAGCCGTGATAGCTTTTTATTGCTCCATCTTTCCCAAGCCATTACCGCAGGAGGTGGCACAGATGAGACTCGGCTCTTGGACTTGGTGAAAATGAAGCACCCAGCACCTAAATTAATTTATGGGGAGCCGGTGAAAGCCGGGGACGCCATTTCTGCGAGTCAACAGCCGTGATGGATTGGGGGCATTCAGTCTCATGAAGCCCCGTACAGAAATGCCTTTTAAGTTTAGCAATATGTATGCTGAACCACCTGGCTTCACTACATCAAAGCTATCTTCCCATCCGCAGCATCTCTGTGTGCTCGTTTGCATGTCATTACCCAGAATCCTCGTCAGCAGCGTAATCACTGTATGACATGACAATGGGTTAAATGACACAGATGTGAGGGGGGCGTGTGTAGGAGACATGCAGATGCATTCAGGGGTTCTTTGTTTTTGCTCAGCATCAGAAAAAATATGTTTTTTTAAGTCTATATATATCAATGCAGAACCCCTGTATATAGGAGGTTCACTTTGGCCTAGATCAACAAAAAGGTTTAGCACGCTTCAGCTCCCATTCATATACATTTGGGTAAAGTGAGCTAAATCTGAGCGCGCTTTTTGTGGATCTGGACCGTTAACACGTTGGTTATCACTGCCAATATGGATCAAGTTGGCCTCCCAATTATGACCTAATTGGAGCTGCCCTTTAACCCACAACAATGGTTAATGGCATTTAATAGCAAAGACTTCCAGTATAGAGACAGACGCGGGCTGGCAAAGAAGAACCAGACCAGGAGAGATATAGATTGGAAAACATCGCACTGCAAGGCTATTAGACTCTTAGCAGCTACTGAATGTTATGTGAAGCCGTCTTCTCCCTACTCAATGATTTCCGCCCCAAGTTATTTGAATCAGCGTCTTCCAGACGCTTCTAAAAATGGTCATAAAGAATATGTGTGACTTGGTGTTCATTTATTACACTATGGCATACTACGGGGCTTGGTTTCTCCCGCCTTGATTGCAATGGCTGATGATACAGGTAGAGTTAAGTGAAGCAATTTAGGGAAACTGGATGAGCTGTCCCTTGTAATCTGGTGTCAGGAAATCACTTAGCTATATGGACACAACTAGACTCAAATGAACCTGGAAAACAATTTACTGTTGATGTGTCTTGTGAGGGATCCTTCCGGTTATTTGATTGAAACACTGGTAAACTTCCACAGAGACTTCCAAATGATGAGTTAAGTAGCACAATGGTCTGGGTGATAAAGCCTCACTACTAATAGGAATCATATTCCGTAGTCTCCACCACGCCAGAAGGTCCTGCAAGGAATTGCTTTGCTGACATCCCAGTGTAAGTGGGAGAGCTGGGTTACACCACCATTTCTAATTATAAGGGGACACTAGTACATTTACTTCTGAAACGGAACAATATAAACCTTACAATTCTCAATCCTGAATTCTCAGATGCGTCCACGATGTATTATTATAAGGGGCAAAGTATATGTATGAGTTAAAATATTACCTGCCGTTTAGGGGAGCTGGGAGAGGGGAGGAAGAGAGGGAGAAAGGAAGAGAGGGAGAGAGGGAGAGAGGGAGAGAGAGGAAGAGAGAGAGAGATTATTTCACTAGAACTTAGAGTTGTTTGTTTTATTGGGTTTGATCTGCACTTTTATTCACTTTAGTTTAAGCGTCGGGTAATACTTCCTCACTGTACTAACTCGCTTGTGAGTACATATTTCTTTGTTTTTACTCAAATTTAATTTATTAAACTTACACCATATAGGTGTCCTTTGCGCTTTTGTCCTCACTTTCACATATATACACACACACACACACACACACACACACACACACACACACACACACACACACATATATTCATGTAGAGGTATCAGTACCGTGTTAGCCGAGCTTCAATGATCAAAAAATAAATAGACGATACCGTTCTGTGGCTAACGAAATGCTTTTATTTGTGCGAGATTTCGAGATACACTGATCTCTTCTTCCGGCGATGTTACAATGAATGAAGCAAGCAAAAAAAAACCTCATTTGAGTGCGATACAATGTGGTATCTTCCATATGCTCGCACAAATAAAAGCATTTCGTTAGCCACAGAACGGTATCATCTATTTATTTTTTGACTATATATATCACACACTTCTACGCTTCCTAACCCTTTCCCTGGCTGTGAAAAGGCTAAACCCCACTGTATATCCAATACCGCAAACCTCTAAACCCTTCCCGCAGACCTCCTTCCCGCAGACCCCCTTCCCACAGACCCCCTTCCCGCAGACCCCCTTCCCGCGGACCTCCTTCCCGCGGACCTCCTACCCGCGGAGCTCCTTCCCGCGGAGCTCCTTCCCGCAGACCCCCTTCCCGCAGACCCCCTTCCCGCAGACCCCCTTCCCGCAGACCCCCTTCCCGCAGACCCCCTTCCCGCGGACCTCCTTCCCGCGGACCTCCTTCCCGCAGACCCCCTTCCCGCAGACCTCCTTCCCGCAGACCTCCTTCCCATATTGCTTTCTGAGCGCTAGCACCGTTTTGTTACACTGTTATTGAATATTGACTCTTGAGTACACAGAAAGGCTTTTGTTTCTTACCAGTGTCTCCTAAGGTGTGCGATCCCCCATCCAGGGATAAAGTCACCGGTAAGAGACATTGCGCTGGGGCCATTGATTGTATGTCTGGAGCACCTCGGCGTCTCCGTCACAACACTAATTCCTGCTCAGGTGTATCCATGCCCTCCCCGTCAATATGACAAGAGCAGCAAACACAAAGAGATTTGCACACTGCTGGGTCACCGCTTTAATTAGATTTCATCAGAAAGGTGCCGAGAAATTAATATAGAGAGATTTCTGCTGGCCTTTCCAGTAACCTCTCAGGAGAGCTCATGAATTTCTCATTAACTGAAGTTCAGCTGCTCAAAAAAAGCCAGAAACTTCCCGGAGAACGAAATCTGAAGGGGCTGAGAAACTTGGATGTGACACCTGCAGCCGAGTCTGGCCAGGAGGGTAACAAAGAGAGGACCAGAGGACCCAGCGGGCATGAGGTTAGAGTAACTGTATTAGGCCTGGAGATGTGCAGACTTCCCTGGTGTACGGTCACGGGCCTGGGACGGTTCATACGCTCTGTACAGCTGTGTTGTTGCGTGATGGTCCATGTAAGGTGTTTGTGACCCCGCTGCTAAATACTGTATGGGGCTGTGAGTGGAAAGGGACAGTTAGCCGCGGCCATTCAGCCGCCAAGGCCGTGAGGTCGGTGTTATGGTTTTTAGCATTAGGGGTTAGGTTTTTTTGGGGAGGTGGGTTGTTAGAGTTTTGGGGGTAATGGTTATGGTTTTTAGAGTAAGGGGTTGAGGTTTTTAGGGTATGGGATTAAGGTTAGGGGTTAAGGTTTATAGGGTAAGGGGTGAAGGTTTATAGGGTAAGGGGTTGAAGTTTTAAGGGTAAGTTGTTGCGGTTTTTAGGGTGAGGGGTTAAGGTTAGAGTTTTATGGGTAAGGGGTTAAGGTAAGGGGTTAATGTTAGGGTTTTTGGAGTAATGGGTTAGGGTTTTTGGGGTAATGGGTTAAGGTTAGGGTTTAAAGGGTAAAGGGTAAGGTTTTTTAGGGTAAAGGGTTAGGAGTTACATTACAAAACAGAATTGTCCTAGATTTCGCAGTGTACAACACTTCTCTATTACATTTCCCAATGTCTTGTATTGAGTAAGTAATAAATGCTCCCGGCCCCCATTCAAGTCCATGCACTAAGCTGCCCTATGGTTTAACACTGCTTAGTAAACATGGCCCGATGTCTGTAAAGTGCAATGTACGAACTGATTCTTATCAGCGCACAAAATGAAGAGCTAATGGCTGTGAAATCCCTGGCGGCCGCAGTATATAAATGAAAATATTCATACACACAATACATAACAAGGCACATGAGCACAATTCATGCGCACGGGAACTTGTTAGGAGATGTCTAAGTTAGCAGTAGAACCCTGTGCTGGTTTTCGCAACATTTGTTGCACATTGTTGGCAAAATCACAAATATGTGAAAATGTTTGGCACATCTGACTGCGCTGCAGCACATGTCACGCACCAGAGTGATGCTGTGTATCACCGGCAACTGGTCTTCTCTTTGTGATTGGGCTTTGCAAACTATATGCTAAAACAGGGGTGCTCAACTCCAGTCCTCAAGACCCTCAAACAGGTCAGGTTTTCAGAATATCCCTGCTTCAGCACAGGTGGCTCAATCTGAGCCACTGATTGAGCCACCTGTGCTGAAGCAGGGATATCCGGAAAACCTGACCTGTTTTGGGGAGTGGGGGTGGGGGGGTCTTGAGTACTGGAGTTGAGCACCCCTAAAAAGCTCACAACTGGAGCAGAGGTGACATCTGATCATTGAGCCCTAACGAGGTGAAAGGTCGCGCTATGCCCACATCCTACAGAAGGTCTGGTGTCTGACACACTCGCCTCTAATGTGATTTGCACTGTGTGCGCGCGTGTGTGCCGTTTGACCGTTTGGTCTTTTCTCTTCTAATAAGAGGAGTGAGACTGATCGGGAGCAGAGTTCCGGCCTCGCTAACATGTTATCTCCGGGCCGGCGCCAACTTCTCCCGGGGCATACAGGCTTTAAACATGAAACCGTCTTTCTCACAGCGAGAGTGTTGAAGCTGCAGTCCAAGCTGTCGTTTAAAGAGAAACAAAAAGTTTCCCTTTAATATGTGCAACAATACAACCCACACAATGATGAGTAATTAGCTAAGTTGCCGATCGATCCGTTCTCCTGTGATTGATCGGCGAAGATTCGGCTCAGGGGTTCACTAAATGGCCGTCAGTGCAGCAGAAGAGGACCAAAGATGCAAAGTTCTGTGGGGAAGATCATGTGACCAGGCAGTCACTAGATACAATTGGTGCACTGTTAGAGAGAGGGCAGGGCTCAAAAAGGGGTGTGCCAGAGCCTGTTTCAGAAGAGGAAGGGGATGTGACTTTGTAAATGGTTGCTATAGAAACAAAAAATGCTTGTTACATTATAATACATTAAAAATGTCATTGAGTTGTTTAAAAAAAATGCTACAAGTATTTTCTCATAGTACAGAACTGATTTATTTAAATAAAAACACATGTAGGATATTGCCTGGTCTGCAGCTTTAAATTAAAGCAGCATCTCAACTATACAAAGAAAAGTAGGAATCACCGCGCGACACTGCTCTCTGATGCCAAGAGGCGCAAGCAACACACCGGGATATTTCATGACTTGTGCCTTTATTTTTAACGCTGAAAAGTTGTGTTTTTATCTGTAAGGGCTGCTGATGTTCGCCCTTGTGGTGGAATACACATGATTATTGTGATTATTGTGAATACTTCTTTTCTTACCTCTGCGAGGGGAAGAAAGAGCGTTTTGTTGCTATTTTAGTACTGTTCGAGTTTCTCTTCTCACTTGTAATGTATTCATGGAAAGAAACATTTTATTTTTTAACACATGTTTTGTGTGTGTAGTCCTGAGGCAGGCAACTTCCGTCCTCAAGTGCCACCAACAGGTCAGGTTTTCAGGATATCCCTGCTTCAGCATAGATGACTCAATCGCTCAATCAATCCCAGCTTCAGCACAGGTGGCTCAGTCTTTGGCTGAGCCACCGATTGAGCCACCTGTGCTGAAGCAGGGATATCCTGAAAACCTGACCTGTTGTTGGCCCTTGAGGACTGGAGTTTCCCACCCCTGGTGTAAATCGCATGAGATATATAACAACCTGTTTCTTATATCTGGTGCAGACTGCTAAATTTGAAGTTTTTTTTGGTGCAAATAAAAACATTGACACATATCTTGATGCGTCCCATTAAAATACTGTAAAATACCCGTCACTCCCCCCTCAACTAAAAACTACCCTAAAGCGGTGATTTCCAACTCCGGTGCTCAAGAACCCCCAACAGGCCAAGTTTTAAGGACATCCCAGCTTCAGCACAGGTAGCAGAATCATTTTGACTGAAACACCCGTGCTGATTCAGGGATCTCTCTAAATCCCGGTAGAATTGGGAGGAAAATTGTTCTCAAAAATGACAGGTATGTGTAGATGATTGTTATAAATCCACAAGTGTCCAGGGTGCTGTATGAATGTCCCCAATAAGGCAGCCCATGCATGAATAGATAACACAGGAGAGATGGGGGGCCTAATGGTGTCCACTTGGCAACCACAATAATTGGCCCACAATACTTTCCTCCATCAGGTATAGTATAATAAGTGGTGCTAGCACAAGGTGATATGATACAGGGCTGCAGCCCATTTCTGGGGATGTTAAATATTGGTATAATAATCTTACTTCCATTTCATAATTCTTATACATAGGAATTAATTTACTCTATATTATATTTACATACAATTTCGAGTAATATAAAAATACACTGTGATTTTATTATTATTATTTGCCAAATAAGTGCTCTATTATTGGAACAGGTTTCACGTTTCTCCTATCATCTGACATTCAGTATCCATGTAGGTAACTTGATGGGTTGTCAGCACTAATCATGTGTTGAAGTTCTCTTCTTTTGCCTACACTTCGTGCTCTCTTCCTTAAGGCTCATACTGCAATTGTCACGAAGTATGGTTGCTATTATTCTAGTTTAGCCCTGGGTAGTTTTGGGCTATTATTCTGTCCTCCTCCTGGCAGTAAAGCCTAGTAAGGGTAGGTTTGCCAGGAGTAATCATGGGTTTTCCCCACGTCATGCAGTGCAGTGAGTCAGTGAAGGTAGTGTCATCAGGCTCTGTGTCCAATTAGAGGCACAGGGGTGGTGCTTACTGGAGCTGTACTTAATGCACTGTACTTCCTGATTTAGTCAGTCTGTCCCTACCATGAGAGGGGCAAGGTTTGCCCTACTAAGCTGTCAGGCTTGAGGCCCTCCCTCCGGGGAGGGGTGAGGGAAACCAGTACCGCCAATCCCACCAGGGGGTAGGGGAAGAGCATGGACCACTCTCTGTGCCCTTTGGCTGGGAGTGGATCCAGGGACATCCAACCGCAACAACTGACTGCTATTCATCTGTAACTGCTGAATTCTAGAAGATCAAACAAAGCATCCTGAGTTTTTATAATACAGTACCTCCGGCCTGAGACTGAAGTCTATTGGGAGGAGGGGGACGTTATTCTTCTGCAGAGACTTCACCCCACACACCTGGGGGCTGCACGAGATGGAGGCGCTACACCTGTGAGTAGAATCCGGGCAAGACCCCACAAGTGTGTCCTGTTATTCCCAACAACATCATGCGGGAGACCCAGGGCCCCCTGTTACCAGCAGGTATGCACCAACACTCAGCGATGTAACCAGAGCAGTACTTCCCAATATGAGGTTGGGTGGGGGAAACAGGGTTACACTATAGTTGGCGAATATTGGCTCTTTGACTCATTTGTGTGGCTCTCAATCCACTTTCTATAGACTGTTATGGATTATCTACTTACCTCATATACTATCAAAAGACTGAGCCACTGATTGAGCCACCTGTGCTGAAGCTGGGACTGATTGAGCCAGCTATGCTGAAGCAGGGATATCCATAAAACCTGGCCTGTTGGTGGTTCCTTGAGGACTGAGTTTGAGTATTTTAATGATCAGCCTGCCACTTCTCATATTGTCTTTCCCAATCCTACCACTGCTAATGTATGTGATATCACTGACCTCTCTGCATGACAAGGGGCAATCCTACCACTGCTAATGTATGTGATATCACTGACCTCTCTGCATGACAAGGGGCAATCCTACCACTGCTAATGTATGTGATATCACTGACCTCTCTGCATGACAAGGGGCAATCCTACCACTGCTAATGTATGTGATATCACTGACCTCTCTGCACGACAAGGGGCAATCCTACCACTGCTAATGTATGTGATATCACTGACCTCTCTGCATGACAAGGGGCAATCCTACCACTGCTAATGTATGTGATATCACTGACCTCTGCATGGCAAGGGGCAATCCTACCACTGCTAATGTATGTGATATCACTGACCTCTCTGCACGACAAGGGGCAATCCTACCACTGCTAATGTATGTGATATCACTGACCTCTGCATGGCAAGGGGCAATCCTACCACTGCTAATGTATGTGATATCACTGACCTCTCTGCACGACAAGGGGCAATCCTACCACTGCTAATGTATGTGATATCACTGACCTCTCTGCACGACAAGGGGCAATCCTACCACTGCTAATGTATGTGATATCACTGACCTCTCTGCATGACAAGGGGCAATCCTACCACTGCTAATGTATGTGATATCACTGACCTCTGCACGACAAGGGGCAATCCTACCACTGCTAATGTATGTGATATCACTGACCTCTCTGCATGACAAGGGGCAATCCTACCACTGCTAATGTATGTGATATCACTGACCTCTCTGCATGGCAAGGGGCAATCCTACCACTGCTAATGTATGTGATATCACTGACCTCTCTGCACGACAAGGGGCAATCCTACCACTGCTAATGTATGTGATATCACTGACCTCTCTGCATGGCAAGGGGCAATCCTACCACTGCTAATGTATGTGATATCACTGACCTCTCTGCATGGCAAGGGGCAATCCTACCACTGCTAATGTATGTGATATCACTGACCTCTCTGCACGACAAGGGGCAATCCTACCACTGCTAATGTATGTGATATCACTGACCTCTCTGCATGACAAGGGGCAATCCTACCACTGCTAATGTATGTGATATCACTGACCTCTCTGCATGACAAGGGGCAATCCTACCACTGCTAATGTATGTGATATCACTGACCTCTCTGCATGACAAGGGGCAATCCTACCACTGCTAATGTATGTGATATCACTGACCTCTCTGCATGACAAGGGGCAATCCTACCACTGCTAATGTATGTGATATCACTGACCTCTCTGCATGACAAGGGGCAATCCTACCACTGCTAATGTATGTGATATCACTGACCTCTCTGCGTGACAAGGGGCAATCCTACCACTGCTAATGTATGTGATATCACTGACCTCTCTGCACGACAAGGGGCAATCCTACCACTGCTAATGTATGTGATATCACTGACCTCTCTGCACGACAAGGGGCAATCCTACCACTGCTAATGTATGTGATATCACTGACCTCTGCATGACAAGGGGCAATCCTACCACTGCTAATGTATGTGATATCACTGACCTCTGCATGACAAGGGGCAATCCTACCACTGCTAATGTATGTGATATCACTGACCTCTGCATGACAAGGGGCAATCCTACCACTGCTAATGTATGTGATATCACTGACCTCTGCATGACAAGGGGCAATCCTACCACTGCTAATGTATGTGATATCACTGACCTCTCTGCATGACAAGGGGCAATCCTACCACTTCTAATGTATGTGATATCACTGACCTCTCTGCACGACAAGGGGCAATCCTACCACTGCTAATGTATGTGATATCACTGACCTCTCTGCATGACAAGGGGCAATCCTACCACTGCTAATGTATGTGATATCACTGACCTCTGCATGGCAAGGGGCAATCCTACCACTGCTAATGTATGTGATATCACTGACCTCTCTGCATGACAAGGGGCAATCCTACCACTGCTAATGTATGTGATATCACTGACCTCTCTGCACGACAAGGGGCAATCCTACCACTGCTAATGTATGTGATATCACTGACCTCTCTGCGTGACAAGGGGCAATCCTACCACTGCTAATGTATGTGATATCACTGACCTCTCTGCACGGCAAGGGGCAATCCTACCACTGCTAATGTATGTGATATCACTGACCTCTGCATGGCAAGGGGCAATCCTACCACTGCTAATGTATGTGATATCACTGACCTCTCTGCATGGCAAGGGGCAATCCTACCACTGCTAATGTATGTGATATCACTGACCTCTCTGCATGGCAAGGGGCAATCCTACCACTGCTAATGTATGTGATATCACTGACCTCTGCATGGCAAGGGGCAATCCTACCACTGCTAATGTATGTGATATCACTGACCTCTCTGCATGACAAGGGGCAATCCTACCACTGCTAATGTATGGGATATCACTGACCTCTCTGCATGACAAGGGGCAATCCTACCACTGCTAATGTATGTGATATCACTGACCTCTCTGCACGACAAGGGGCAATCCTACCACTGCTAATGTATGTGATATCACTGACCTCTGCATGGCAAGGGGCAATCCTACCACTGCTAATGTATGTGATATCACTGACCTCTCTGCATGACAAGGGGCAATCCTACTACTGCTAATGTATGTGATATCACTGACCTCTCTGCATGACAAGGGGCAATCCTACTACTGCTAATGTATGTGATATCACTGACCTCTCTGCACGGCAAGGGGCAATCCTACCACTGCTAATGTATGTGATATCACTGACCTCTCTGCATGACAAGGGGCAATCCTACCACTGCTAATGTATGTGATATCACTGACCTCTCTGCATGACAAGGGGCAATCCTACCACTGCTAATGTATGTGATATCACTGACCTCTCTGCATGACAAGGGGCAATCCTACCACTGCTAATGTATGTGATATCACTGACCTCTCTGCATGACAAGGGGCAATCCTACCACTGCTAATGTATGTGATATCACTGACCTCTCTGCATGACAAGGGGCAATCCTACCACTGCTAATGTATGTGATATCACTGACCTCTCTGCGTGACAAGGGGCAATCCTACCACTGCTAATGTATGTGATATCACTGACCTCTCTGCACGACAAGGGGCAATCCTACCACTGCTAATGTATGTGATATCACTGACCTCTGCACGGCAAGGGGCAATCCTACCACTGCTAATGTATGTGATATCACTGACCTCTCTGCATGGCAAGGGGCAATCCTACCACTGCTAATGTATGTGATATCACTGACCTCTGCACGACAAGGGACAATCCTACCACTGCTAATGTATGTGATATCACTGACCTCTGCACGGCAAGGGGCAATCCTACCACTGCTAATGTATGTGATATCACTGACCTCTCTGCATGACAAGGGGCAATCCTACCACTGCTAATGTATGTGATATCACTGACCTCTCTGCATGACAAGGGGCAATCCTACCACTGCTAATGTATGTGATATCACTGACCTCTCTGCATGACAAGGGGCAATCCTACCACTGCTAATGTATGTGATATCACTGACCTCTCTGCATGACAAGGGGCAATCCTACCACTGCTAATGTATGTGATATCACTGACCTCTCTGCATGACAAGGGGCAATCCTACCACTGCTAATGTATGTGATATCACTGACCTCTGCATGGCAAGGGGCAATCCTACCACTGCTAATGTATGTGATATCACTGACCTCTGCATGGCAAGGGGCAATCCTACCACTGCTAATGTATGTGATATCACTGACCTCTCTGCACGACAAGGGGCAATCCTACCACTGCTAATGTATGTGATATCACTGACCTCTGCATGGCAAGGGGCAATCCTACCACTGCTAATGTATGTGATATCACTGACCTCTGCATGGCAAGGGGCAATCCTACCACTGCTAATGTATGTGATATCACTGACCTCTGCACGACAAGGGGCAATCCTACCACTGCTAATGTATGTGATATCACTGACCTCTCTGCATGACAAGGGGCAATCCTACCACTGCTAATGTATGTGATATCACTGACCTCTCTGCATGACAAGGGGCAATCCTACCACTGCTAATGTATGTGATATCACTGACCTCTCTGCACGGCAAGGGGCAATCCTACCACTGCTAATGTATGTGATATCACTGACCTCTGCATGGCAAGGGGCAATCCTACCACTGCTAATGTATGTGATATCACTGACCTCTCTGCATGGCAAGGGGCAATCCTACCACTGCTAATGTATGTGATATCACTGACCTCTCTGCACGGCAAGGGGCAATCCTACCACTGCTAATGTATGTGATATCACTGACCTCTGCATGGCAAGGGGCAATCCTACCACTGCTAATGTATGTGATATCACTGACCTCTCTGCATGACAAGGGGCAATCCTACCACTGCTAATGTATGTGATATCACTGACCTCTGCACGACAAGGGGCAATCCTACCACTGCTAATGTATGTGATATCACTGACCTCTGCACGACAAGGGGCAATCCTACCACTGCTAATGTATGTGATATCACTGACCTCTCTGCATGACAAGGGGCAATCCTACCACTGCTAATGTATGTGATATCACTGACCTCTGCATGACAAGGGGCAATCCTACCACTGCTAATGTATGTGATATCACTGACCTCTCTGCACGGCAAGGGGCAATCCTACCACTGCTAATGTATGTGATATCACTGACCTCTCTGCATGGCAAGGGGCAATCCTACCACTGCTAATGTATGTGATATCACTGACCTCTCTGCATGGCAAGGGGCAATCCTACCACTGCTAATGTATGTGATATCACTGACCTCTCTGCATGACAAGGGGCAATCCTACCACTGCTAATGTATGTGATATCACTGACCTCTCTGCATGGCAAGGGGCAATCCTACCACTGCTAATGTATGTGATATCACTGACCTCTCTGCATGACAAGGGGCAATCCTACCACTGCTAATGTATGTGATATCACTGACCTCTCTGCGTGACAAGGGGCAATCCTACCACTGCTAATGTATGTGATATCACTGACCTCTCTGCATGGCAAGGGGCAATCCTACCACTGCTAATGTATGTGATATCACTGACCTCTGCACGACAAGGGGCAATCCTACCACTGCTAATGTATGTGATATCACTGACCTCTGCACGACAAGGGGCAATCCTACCACTGCTAATGTATGTGATATCACTGACCTCTGCACGACAAGGGGCAATCCTACCACTGCTAATGTATGTGATATCACTGACCTCTCTGCATGACAAGGGGCAATCCTACCACTGCTAATGTATGTGATATCACTGACCTCTCTGCATGACAAGGGGCAATCCTACCACTGCTAATGTATGTGATATCACTGACCTCTCTGCATGACAAGGGGCAATCCTACCACTGCTAATGTATGTGATATCACTGACCTCTCTGCACGACAAGGGGCAATCCTACCACTGCTAATGTATGTGATATCACTGACCTCTCTGCATGACAAGGGGCAATCCTACCACTGCTAATGTATGTGATATCACTGACCTCTCTGCACGACAAGGGGCAATCCTACCACTGCTAATGTATGTGATATCACTGACCTCTCTGCATGACAAGGGGCAATCCTACCACTGCTAATGTATGTGATATCACTGACCTCTCTGCATGACAAGGGGCAATCCTACCACTGCTAATGTATGTGATATCACTGACCTCTGCACGACAAGGGGCAATCCTACCACTGCTAATGTATGTGATATCACTGACCTCTGCATGGCAAGGGGCAATCCTACCACTGCTAATGTATGTGATATCACTGACCTCTGCACGACAAGGGGCAATCCTACCACTGCTAATGTATGTGATATCACTGACCTCTCTGCATGACAAGGGGCAATCCTACCACTGCTAATGTATGTGATATCACTGACCTCTCTGCATGACAAGGGGCAATCCTACCACTGCTAATGTATGTGATATCACTGACCTCTGCATGGCAAGGGGCAATCCTACCACTGCTAATGTATGTGATATCACTGACCTCTCTGCATGGCAAGGGGCAATCCTACCACTGCTAATGTATGTGATATCACTGACCTCTGCATGGCAAGGGGCAATCCTACCACTGCTAATGTATGTGATATCACTGACCTCTCTGCACGACAAGGGGCAATCCTACCACTGCTAATGTATGTGATATCACTGACCTCTCTGCACGGCAAGGGGCAATCCTACCACTGCTAATGTATGTGATATCACTGACCTCTGCATGGCAAGGGGCAATCCTACCACTGCTAATGTATGTGATATCACTGACCTCTGCATGGCAAGGGGCAATCCTACCACTGCTAATGTATGTGATATCACTGACCTCTGCACGACAAGGGGCAATCCTACCACTGCTAATGTATGTGATATCACTGACCTCTCTGCATGACAAGGGGCAATCCTACCACTGCTAATGTATGTGATATCACTGACCTCTGCACGACAAGGGGCAATCCTACCACTGCTAATGTATGTGATATCACTGACCTCTCTGCATGACAAGGGGCAATCCTACCACTGCTAATGTATGTGATATCACTGACCTCTGCACGGCAAGGGGCAATCCTACCACTGCTAATGTATGTGATATCACTGACCTCTCTGCATGACAAGGGGCAATCCTACCACTGCTAATGTATGTGATATCACTGACCTCTCTGCACGACAAGGGGCAATCCTACCACTGCTAATGTATGTGATATCACTGACCTCTCTGCATGGCAAGGGGCAATCCTACCACTGCTAATGTATGTGATATCACTGACCTCTCTGCACGACAAGGGGCAATCCTACCACTGCTAATGTATGTGATATCACTGACCTCTCTGCATGACAAGGGGCAATCCTACCACTGCTAATGTATGTGATATCACTGACCTCTCTGCATGACAAGGGGCAATCCTACCACTGCTAATGTATGTGATATCACTGACCTCTCTGCATGGCAAGGGGCAATCCTACCACTGCTAATGTATGTGATATCACTGACCTCTCTGCATGACAAGGGGCAATCCTACCACTGCTAATGTATGTGATATCACTGACCTCTCTGCACGACAAGGGGCAATCCTACCACTGCTAATGTATGTGATATCACTGACCTCTGCATGGCAAGGGGCAATCCTACCACTGCTAATGTATGTGATATCACTGACCTCTCTGCATGACAAGGGGCAATCCTACCACTGCTAATGTATGTGATATCACTGACCTCTCTGCATGACAAGGGGCAATCCTACCACTGCTAATGTATGTGATATCACTGACCTCTCTGCATGACAAGGGGCAATCCTACCACTGCTAATGTATGTGATATCACTGACCTCTCTGCATGACAAGGGGCAATCCTACCACTGCTAATGTATGTGATATCACTGACCTCTCTGCATGACAAGGGGCAATCCTACCACTGCTAATGTATGTGATATCACTGACCTCTCTGCGTGACAAGGGGCAATCCTACCACTGCTAATGTATGTGATATCACTGACCTCTGCATGGCAGGGGGCAATCCTACCACTGCTAATGTATGTGATATCACTGACCTCTCTGCATGGCAAGGGGCAATCCTACCACTGCTAATGTATGTGATATCACTGACCTCTCTGCACGACAAGGGGCAATCCTACCACTGCTAATGTATGTGATATCACTGACCTCTCTGCATGACAAGGGGCAATCCTACCACTGCTAATGTATGTGATATCACTGACCTCTCTGCATGAAAAGGGGCAATCCTACCACTGCTAATGTATGTGATATCACTGACCTCTCTGCATGGCAAGGGGCAATCCTACCACTGCTAATGTATGTGATATCACTGACCTCTGCATGACAAGGGGCAATCCTACCACTGCTAATGTATGTGATATCACTGACCTCTCTGCATGACAAGGGGCAATCCTACCACTGCTAATGTATGTGATATCACTGACCTCTCTGCACGGCAAGGGGCAATCCTACCACTGCTAATGTATGTGATATCACTGACCTCTCTGCATGACAAGGGGCAATCCTACCACTGCTAATGTATGTGATATCACTGACCTCTCTGCACGACAAGGGGCAATCCTACCACTGCTAATGTATGTGATATCACTGACCTCTCTGCATGACAAGGGGCAATCCTACCACTGCTAATGTATGTGATATCACTGACCTCTGCATGGCAAGGGGCAATCCTACCACTGCTAATGTATGTGATATCACTGACCTCTCTGCACGACAAGGGGCAATCCTACCACTGCTAATGTATGTGATATCACTGACCTCTCTGCACGGCAAGGGGCAATCCTACCACTGCTAATGTATGTGATATCACTGACCTCTGCATGGCAAGGGGCAATCCTACCACTGCTAATGTATGTGATATCACTGACCTCTGCATGGCAAGGGGCAATCCTACCACTGCTAATGTATGTGATATCACTGACCTCTGCATGACAAGGGGCAATCCTACCACTGCTAATGTATGTGATATCACTGACCTCTCTGCGTGACAAGGGGCAATCCTACCACTGCTAATGTATGTGATATCACTGACCTCTCTGCACGACAAGGGGCAATCCTACCACTGCTAATGTATGTGATATCACTGACCTCTCTGCGTGGCAAGGGGCAATCCTACCACTGCTAATGTATGTGATATCACTGACCTCTCTGCGTGACAAGGGGCAATCCTACCACTGCTAATGTATGTGATATCACTGACCTCTCTGCATGACAAGGGGCAATCCTACCACTGCTAATGTATGTGATATCACTGACCTCTCTGCACGACAAGGGGCAATCCTACCACTGCTAATGTATGTGATATCACTGACCTCTGCATGGCAAGGGGCAATCCTACCACTGCTAATGTATGTGATATCACTGACCTCTGCATGGCAGGGGGCAATCCTACCACTGCTAATGTATGTGATATCACTGACCTCTCTGCATGGCAAGGGGCAATCCTACCACTGCTAATGTATGTGATATCACTGACCTCTCTGCACGACAAGGGGCAATCCTACCACTGCTAATGTATGTGATATCACTGACCTCTCTGCATGACAAGGGGCAATCCTACCACTGCTAATGTATGTGATATCACTGACCTCTCTGCATGAAAAGGGGCAATCCTACCACTGCTAATGTATGTGATATCACTGACCTCTCTGCATGGCAAGGGGCAATCCTACCACTGCTAATGTATGTGATATCACTGACCTCTGCATGACAAGGGGCAATCCTACCACTGCTAATGTATGTGATATCACTGACCTCTCTGCATGACAAGGGGCAATCCTACCACTGCTAATGTATGTGATATCACTGACCTCTCTGCACGGCAAGGGGCAATCCTACCACTGCTAATGTATGTGATATCACTGACCTCTCTGCATGACAAGGGGCAATCCTACCACTGCTAATGTATGTGATATCACTGACCTCTCTGCACGACAAGGGGCAATCCTACCACTGCTAATGTATGTGATATCACTGACCTCTCTGCATGACAAGGGGCAATCCTACCACTGCTAATGTATGTGATATCACTGACCTCTGCATGGCAAGGGGCAATCCTACCACTGCTAATGTATGTGATATCACTGACCTCTCTGCACGACAAGGGGCAATCCTACCACTGCTAATGTATGTGATATCACTGACCTCTCTGCACGGCAAGGGGCAATCCTACCACTGCTAATGTATGTGATATCACTGACCTCTGCATGGCAAGGGGCAATCCTACCACTGCTAATGTATGTGATATCACTGACCTCTGCATGGCAAGGGGCAATCCTACCACTGCTAATGTATGTGATATCACTGACCTCTGCATGACAAGGGGCAATCCTACCACTGCTAATGTATGTGATATCACTGACCTCTCTGCGTGACAAGGGGCAATCCTACCACTGCTAATGTATGTGATATCACTGACCTCTCTGCACGACAAGGGGCAATCCTACCACTGCTAATGTATGTGATATCACTGACCTCTCTGCGTGGCAAGGGGCAATCCTACCACTGCTAATGTATGTGATATCACTGACCTCTCTGCGTGACAAGGGGCAATCCTACCACTGCTAATGTATGTGATATCACTGACCTCTCTGCATGACAAGGGGCAATCCTACCACTGCTAATGTATGTGATATCACTGACCTCTCTGCACGACAAGGGGCAATCCTACCACTGCTAATGTATGTGATATCACTGACCTCTGCATGGCAAGGGGCAATCCTACCACTGCTAATGTATGTGATATCACTGACCTCTCTGCACGACAAGGGGCAATCCTACCACTGCTAATGTATGTGATATCACCGACCTCTCTGCGTGACAAGGGGCAATCCTACCACTGCTAATGTATGTGATATCACTGACCTCTCTGCATGACAAGGGGCAATCCTACCACTGCTAATGTATGTGAT